>NC_064640.1:885109055-885410755 GCF_023864345.2 Schistocerca serialis cubense | reverse complement strand
TGATAGGGGCATTGAGTTCCGTGTGTGCAGTGTTGTCCAAGTACTGGAAACCAGGTGCGAGGGGAGGGACAGAGGTGTCAGTTCGATTGCAGACATCCGGGAAGAGGGAGTAATCGAACTGGGGATCGTCGGGGATGGAGAAGACATCGGAAAGGTAGGAGGCAAAGTGATTGGCCTTACTAAGGGTGTAAGGAAATCCCCAACTCTCTTGTGGTTCCCTTTTTAGGTACTCCACGTCGACGTCTGCTCGTAGACACGTGTCGTCGGTAGGTCTTCCGGCTTTTCTTCCCGACGTGACAGCGACGACTCTCCGATGAGGTGCGGGCCTTGTGTTTTGCTATTACTGCGATTCTTGTAAATATCGCTTTTATTTAGTAATTTGCCGGGCTAAAACTCTCCCCTTTTATGATTAAGACATCCTGCGCCACCTTTCGGAGAGAGTGGGGACGTCAAAGAGACACAAAGGTTCATATTAAGCAGTCCGTAAAATACGTACACGTTCACTTCAGTTAGCGTGTTAGTTAATGCCTCCGCTTTCCGATAGATGGTGCTGACTTACTGCTGAATTGCTTTGGTTCCGTAAAACCTTCACTGATTAATACTAGGTAAATGAAATAAGTACAACACTCTTGTATTTCACTTGCCCTCTGTATTCAAGGATTAAGATTGTGATGGATGATGGTCTATTTAAAAGGTTCCTAGCCTATAGTAATCTAAATAGTCCGCAAATGCCGGTATGCACGCGCTCTACGTCCAGATTCGCAACTAACGGCACACGACACTTTCAAAAGTCCACACGTTAATATCTGAATACCGGTACCTCTGAATTCACTCGTATCAGCAGATAATTTGAGTTTCTGTCGTCTATATGTCCGTGAAGTTCCAATCTAGCACTAAAGTCCTAAAATCCCCTTAATACTCCGTTGCTACCAACAGTCAGAGATCGTACACTAATCTCCGTAATATTCTAACTGTTTATCGTGAATTTTAACACGGTAAAGTCCAATCTAATTATTATCTCGCTGACTGACACGGGTTCTCCGCCTTTTAACGAAACAATCAAGGAAAAAAGGCGGCAACAATGGCGATCAGGCCTTTTTATAGGTTTTTCATCAGAAGAGTTTAACGTCACTGCCTTCTCCATGACGGAGCTTCCGTGGCTTTGCTATACTTAGACGTTAAACTACTTGCTGATATACTATAATCTTGATATTCAGTTACCTAACTCTGATTCTACACTATTTTACCCTCTAAAAATTCTATTCTTAATTTTAAATTATTCTTTCTATAGCTTTTATCACTGTAAACTGAACCGAGGTGTCACATTGAGGACTCTGGCACGTAAATGAGACAGCATGGAAAGCTATACCCGTTTCTGTGACCCAAGCTCAGTTCGACTTGATGCCTAGCCCGGTTGTTGTTCGCACAGGTGCCGCCTCTGTGTACAAAATTTCACAACTTGTCCTCTCCCAGGTCACCTGCAAACTTAATCACGTACTCCGTTATAGTGTATGTGCAGAATTTGAGAGAGCTGTGGAAGACTTGATACCAAATAAAGCAGAAGGGATAGATAAATTCCATCGGAATTTCTAAAATCACTGAGAGAACGTCTATTAGAGTTGAGAGAGCTGTGGAAGACTTGATACCAAATAAAGCAGAAGGGATAGATAAATTCCATCGGAATTTCTAAAATCACTGAGAGAACGTCTATTAGAGTTGGTGTGTAGAACCTATGAAACCGACAACGTACCATCAGATTTTCGGAAACACACCATCCACACAATTACGAATATAGCAAATGCAGATAGGCTCGAAAACTATCGCAGAATCAGCTTTATATCTCACGTATCCAAGCTGCCGACAAGAATAATATACAGAAGAATGGAAAAGGAACTTGCGGATCTGTTACATGACAACCAGTTTGGCTTTAGGAAAGGTAAAGGCACCAAAGAGGCACTTCTAATCTTGCAATTGATAATGGAAACAAGATTGAAGAAAAATGAAGGGTTTGTCGATCTAGAAGAAACGTCAGACAATATGAAATGGTGCAACATGTTCGAAATTCCAAGCTGCATGGGAAGACGGGTGATATACAATATGTACGAGTACCAAGAGGGAATAATAAGACTGGGAGACCAAGAACGTAGTGCTCGGATTAAAAGAAGTGTAAAGTAGGGATGCAATCTTTCGCCCCTCGCCGCGCGGGATTAGCCGAGCAGTCTAAGGCGCTGCAGTCATAGACTGTATGGCTGGTCCCGGCGGAGGTTAGAGTCCTCCCTCGGGCATAGTTGTGTGTGTTTGTCCTTAGGATAGTTGAAGTTAGGTAGTGTGTAAGCTTAGGCACTGATGACCTTAGCAGTTAAGTCCCATAAGAATTCACACATATTTGAACATTTTTTTTCGCCCCTCCTGCTCACTCTGTATATCGAAGAAGCAATGAAGAAAATATTCGCTGAAGACACTGCTATCCTCAGAGAAAGTGAAGAAGAATTACAAGATCTGTTGAATAGAATAAACAGTCAAATGACTACAAAGTTGGACTCAGGGTAAACCGGAAAAAGACAAAAGTAATGAGAAGCAGCATTCCTGGCCAAAAGAAGTCTACTAGTGTAAAGCATAGGTCTTAATTTGAGGAAGACATTTCTGAGAATGTGCGTTTGGAGCACAGCATTGTATGGTTGTAAACCATGGAGAGTGGGAAAACCGAAGCAGAAGAGAATCAAAGTGTTTGAGATGTGGTGCTAGAGACGAATGATGCAAATCATGCGGACTGAGAAGATAAGGAATGAGAAGGTTCTTCGCAGGATCGACATAGGAAGGAACGTATGAAAACATTGACAAGACGAAATTACGGTATGGTAGAACATGTCATAATGGGCCAAATGGCTCTGAACACTATTGGACTTAACACCTGAGGTCATCAGTCCCCTAGAACTTAAACGTAACTAACCTAAGGACATCACACACATCCATGCCCCAGGCAGGATTCGAGCCTGCGACCGTAGCGGTCGCGCTCTTCCAGACTGAAGCGCCTAGAACGCTCGGCCACACCGGCCGACGTAGAACTTGTGTTAAGGCATCAGAGACTAACCTCCTTGTGATAGAGGGAACTGTAGAGAGTAAAAACTGTAGGGGAAGACAACAATTAGATGGAGTACATCCTGAGGACGTAGGGTGCAAGCGATACTCTGAAATGAAAAGGTTGACGCAGCTGAAGAATTCGTGGTGGGCCGCATCTAACTAGTCAGAAGATTGATAAAATGCACTATATGTGAAATTTCGTACTTGCAACCCTTCCTGCTGTTTCAGTGGACCGCTCGTAATAACTACGAGTGTTGCATATCAATTACGGTCATCGTTATTATATTTTCTATTCGTCTTGTAAGAGGTCCTTTAGTTGATCCCGGAAAGAAGGCAGGCAGTACTCCGTGCAGTGAGATAGGTCACGAAATAAGAGTATAATTAATATGCTCCGGTCTTTATGGCATAAAGTGATAGGCTTAACCACAGCTTCTACTACAGTACTACTTCGAAAGTGTCGTTTGAGCCACTTGGTCAGAATGAGATCAGTTCTTGTCTGTGACATACATTGGAAGGTAAGTTCCGTTTCCAGATAAAGTAACGAGCATCGCAAAAGTTTGTAACACAATATCTATTATTAAAAGGTCGATCGACCGTAAGTTGATTGAGTTTATGAGAAAGTTTTCTGCCTCCCCACGTTATTACTGCAAACTGGCCTCCTGACAGCATAATCAGTAGTTCTGTTTGAGAATGAACATGAATCATGAACCCACGCGTGTATATTTCGAAATGAGCTCCCTTGTCGAGTGTTCGCAGGCTCGGCCACAAACTGGGGATTATAACAGGCTATGGTACTTACAGGATATTTTAAGAGTGACGACAACCAGACGAGAGGTATCAAAACGAATAGTATTGAATAAAGGTGTTCATGTGGCGATGTATACAGCTTTCAATAGTTATGACAGTGTAACTTTGAATAACATGTAGAATATAAATTTACATAAATGATTCATAGTCTAAAAACAGGTTCATCAGTCTGATTTGTATTTTTAAAAGCCAAACAGTATAAGTTAGTGACCTTCCAGCTTCCTTGCGACAGTTGAGAACGTTACTTTGAAGTCGTCTAAGCATTGTTCTGCGCGAGTGGTAAAATTCATAATATGATCAGCCAGTTCGTCTATTGTGTTGCATTTCACTGAGCAATTTTATTTTCCATCCTATCCCATACATAAAAAAGCAGCTGAATTATTGATTTGGACATAATTGTCAAAGAACATAACCCCAACAGGAGATACATCTTTGGAGCAATGTCACATCTCGGTAATACGTATACCTCAGTCAGCCTATGCCGAAAGTACATCATGCTGAAACAGTCTAATGAGGAATAAATATCTAATAATATCCAAGGGAATAGATTACGATAACAACACTGGTCGACAAATTTTTTCGAAAACTTAGTTGCGTGAGATTTTTTTTTTTTTTTTTACTCATTCTTAATATCTTGGATTTTCTGATTTCGAATATGAAGTTGGTTTTAGTCTCCATGATATGATTTTCATGCATCGAATTTTTCCATTCCAACTGTGTGCGGGTAGATTAATTACTTACAAGTGACATGGGACAAATATGTGATGGCAGATTTTTTTCTGGAGTATTAAACGATATCTCACTGTAGTAGCCCACGAATTGAAGGGCTTGAAACGAATTTGGGTCTCTCTCCAAACATGTGGCTGAAGTGTTAGCCTCTCGATTGTAAGAAAAATGTTACTAAGTTATACTGTAAAAGTGTCATGTACCGAAAGCGGGAAGAGGCTTTGATTTCAAATTTTACGGAGGAAAATAAGTTTTTTTATTGCCACAATGTTTCACGTCTTCTCTAGGAATTGGGGATTAAGTTGTACAGTCCAAATGACTGGCGTTTACTTGTAGACGGTTCAACACACAGTCTGAAGTGTGTCCTATTACATAATGGAAATGTTTATGCACCTGTTATAGTTGGTCACACTCTGTATATACGCGAGGAGCGTAATGACATGAAGATTGTGATTAACCCGGAGCACAACTGGACAATACGCGTGGACCTCAAAAGGGTTGACTGGCTGCTAGACCAGCAGAGAAGATTTACGAATTGTCCCTGCTTTATTTCCAAGTGTTACAATCGAGTACGAGATAGGCACTGGTACCATAAAGGGTGGCCAGTAGGTGAGACTCTGCAAAACGCTGTGCCCAGTGTTGTCAATGATCCAATTGTATGTCGAGAAAAGAATAATATTCTTTCCATTCCATATCCCATTGGATTTGATTGAACAGTTTGGTAAAGCGTTAGATAGAAACGTCGAAGGCTTCCAAGATGTGGTCAGTGCTAATCCTGTTTTTCACATGAGAAGATCGACGTAGGAGTGTGAAGAATTTATCCCAAGGACGAACATCAAGGAAAGGGCTGTATGGGTGTCTTTCGAGATGGTTATGGGCAATTTTTTCGGTAATAAAAAAGCTTTTAACAATGAAAGTCTCATAGCTGGCGTGTTGTCAGAACTTCGTGTCCTAGGATGTAATATGAGTGTCAAACTGCATTTCCTATAAGGTCATCTTGGCAAATTTCCAGACAGCTTAGGAGACGTCAGCGGCGAGTAAGACGAACTGTTCCATTAGGACCTCCGGACTATGGAAGAGCGTTATCAAGCAAGTGGGTCAAACATACGATGGCTAATTATGACTGAAGTATTAAACGAGATCTCCCTGAAGTAGTCCGTAAACAGAAGAGCTTGAACGAAAATTTCTCCCCCAATGGAATGTGTTAGTTAGTTATAAGTCACTTTTATCTAACTGTAACCTTCTTCATGATGTTATTCGTTTCAGTTTGCACAACTAAATAGATTTAGACTGTGTTTCTGTTTAATTTGTAATAACCAGCTAAATTAGAGTTAAATCAAATCTTTATCCACTTACATTATGATCTGATTGTGGAAAAATAAAATATTGACACTTGGATATTGCAGCCAAGTGGAGCTTTCAGGAAAAAACCGACCCCAGATCTAAAATCAGCACCCTTAAGTTAGGTAAGGACGAATGCAATAGCAATGCAACAAAAACTTTATTGACCAGAGGACGACACACATACCCACGCCCGAGGGAGGACTCGAACCTCCGACTGGGGGAAGCCGGTTTGAATGATGAACACAGACATGATCCCACTAAGATAGCGAAGCAAGATACACGATTCGATCGACAATGAGACGCAGATGGTATTTGGAAATGTGAATAAAATATAATACATGATTTTTGTCCAACAACTGGCGTCAGTTACGCATGTTTTGTCATCACTAATGAAAGTAGCTTTACAGAGAACATTCTTACCGAGATAATCAACGATTAGATTACGCATCTCTAAACACCAACGTAGTTGTCTTCCTGTATTTGCTCACGATAACCTTAAGTAGCTTTAGCTTTGTATAAACTGAAACTGCGACACATATTTATGAAGACTTGTTGCTATAAGCCTTCCGTACTGTCACTTTCCCATATATTAGGTATTTCTTTAGCGCGTTGTCTGCAACGAGACTGCCGACGGACACAGCAGAGCCTCACGTTTGACTCAGTAGCCTGACCTGGCCTAATGGTGAAATATCCATCACTATGTGTAAGCAGTTAACGTCTTAATCATTTACATTTCTCTGCATTCTTCAGCATAAATTTCCGTGTAAAATAAGTATGTCTGTGGAACTGAAAATATCAGGAAGCAGTACAGGACTTGGGAATACCAAGGTAATACAGCATAACACTTTCTGAAACGACGACATTGACAAGGTTAATAAGAAATAAACAGTGTTACCAAATTCACTCCACATATAGGCACTGGTCACGGCACGTGAGCTGCGCCCGTGTTCATATCAGTTACTGTAAGCTGATATTCTTCCCTGAAGCTACTTTCAGTTCCTTGACAACGTCGCGTCACACCGTTTCATCTTGAAGATGTCTTAATTACTTTCGTCTAATTTCTTTCGCTTTTATGGTAAATTTATTTCTCGATAAATCAACTGTAGATTTAATTGCATCATAACCCAAACCGAGATGATATTACATTCACCGTTCTGTTAATATTACTATAGAATTACTTTACAATCTGGAATAATATTTGCTTCAAATAATGGCTTTAATTTCATTATCATAGTTCACACTTATTACACAACTTTGGGAATAAAATACACTATTGGCCATTCAAATTGCTACACAACGAAGGTCCGCTGTTGTTTTCTATCTACATAAATGATCTTTAGGATAGGGCGGATAGCAATGTGCGGCTGTTTGCTGATGATGCTGTGGTGTACGGGAAGGTGTAGTCGTTGAGTGACTGTAGGAGGATACAAGATGGCTTGAACAGGATTTGTGATTCGTGTAAAAAATGGCAGCTAACTCCAAATATAGATAAATATAAATCATTGCAGATGAATAGGAAAGAGAATCCCGTGATGTTTGAATACTCCATTAGTAGTGTAGCGCTTGACACAGTCACGCCGATTAAATATGTGGGCGTAACATTGCAGAGCGATATGAAATGGGACAAGCATGTAATGGCAGTTGTGGGGAAGACGGATAGTCGTCTTCGGTTCATTGGTAGAGTTTTGGGAAGATGTGGTTCATCTGCAAAGGAGACCGCTTATAAAACACTAATACGACCTATTCTTGAGTATTGCTCGAGCGTTTGGGATCCCTATCAGGTCGGATTGAGGGAGGACATAGAAGCAATTCAGAGGCGGGCTGCTAGATTTGTTACTGGTAGGTTTGATCATCACGCGAGTGTTACAGAAATGCTTCAGGAACTCGGGTGGGAGTCTCTGGAGGAAAGGAGGCGTTCTTTTCGTGAATCGCTACTGAGAAAATATAGAGAACCAGCATTTGAGGCTGACTGCAGTACAATTTTACTGCGGCCAACTTATATTTCGCGGAAATACTACAAAGATAAGATAAGAGAGATTAGGGCTCGTACAGAGGTATATAGGCAGTCATTTTTCCCTCGTTCTGTTTGGGAGTGGAACAGGGAGAGAATATGCTAGTTGTGGTACGAGGTACCCTCCGCCACGCACCGTATGGTGGATTGCGGAGTATGTATGTAGATGTAGTGTATGTCTTTGTGTATTTTATTTAATTATTTTTATTTGTCTTCGGTGCAGAAGAAACGCGTTACCTTCAGTGTGAAAGTGCAGCTATTTGATGATCATTAGCCAACCTAAGATAAATGTGTACAATGACTACGTAATAACAACAGTTTCGGTTGTAAAGTCTGGACTAGAGAATGAAACATCGTGAATGTCAATAGACCCACCATCAGTATTGCCTTCACAAGGTCCTTGGGCTAAAGTAGAAAGGCAAGTAAAACTTCCAATATCCGACAAAAAGCTTATTGCGCCAGCATCGAAGTGCTGGTCATTAAGAGTTTGTAACACTAAGCCTGCACGTAAGGATTTCCATTAGTAATGTACAGGGCAATTAAAACGCTGCAAGAGTGGCTTTAAGCTCAACGGGAGAAATTGTCGTGAAGATATAAACACTTAGGAAGCCCAAAATTCTCGGCCAACCAGAATGACATCGTTTGTTCTAAGAAGAACTAAGCTACACTGAAAGAAAATGGAGAATACACGAGGATGACCAGGGGGAGGAAAGTAAAAGGGCATATTACGTATAGGTGCGACAACTCAAGACAGCCATGTGTCCTTTGTCATCACTGGAAATGCCTGTAGTTCGGTAATGGAGCTACTAAACATCTGACAACAGTTGTGGTAGCGTAGGTACGGCAAACAGAAAAACCAAGTGAAAATTTTGGTCTTAGTTTTCACTTAATGTTTCCACATCATTTCGTGATCAAAATTAGCAAGTGAAAAAAAAAGTGAAAAACTATCAAGTGAAAAATATCAGAAAAACTACCATGTGAAAAAGACAAATGTACTTTGACTCTGAAGGTAGACTGTGGAAGCCACTGTTTTAGACGATGTGAGACTTGAATACCTTAAATATTTGAGAACCAAAGCAAATTCTTTGCTTTGTAAGTTTTCCTCCGTTGATTTATCGTTAAATGACGATCAGACTCACAATACCTGTCACTGACGTTTTGTTCTCTGGTGTAAGGTACTTTCGTAGGTCATAGTCGCGTCGCGAAAGACAACGCATTCCTGCTGCGATAAGGTGTGTTGACTCACTAGGCTATTTATCGGCAGACTAGGATCGACTCCCAGTACTTCGATATTAACGAAATACTTTACGCATGGGTCATTGCCTTGACACACAAGATGCTGATAAATAAGTGACCACTTCTATCCTACCATCAGTTGGATGGAAATCTGACAACATTCAGTTAAGTTTCATATTCCTAACTCTGAACGGGAAACATACATCTGTATTAGTCTCCACTTAACCTCACCAAACACACTGCAGTTTCATCAAAGTAATAGCTTTGTCGCTTCCCACGCCCGGGTTCCCGGGTTCGATTCCCGGCGGGGTCAGGGATTTTCTCTGCCTCGTGATGACTGGGTGTTGCGTGCTGTCCTTAGATTAGTTAGGTTTAAGTAGCTCTAAGTTCTAGGGGACTGATGACAATAGATGTTAAGTCCTTTAGTGCTCAGAGCCATTTGAACCATTCATCAAAGTAAATAAAATGTCTCTCGACCACATTTCATGTAACCAAAAGTCCACCAGTGACGGAAAACAAACACATGAGTTCCAACAAAAACAATACAGCTTGTTTTCACTTTAACAAGCCTCGTGTGAGATACGTTATTTACTCGATAAGGCTGCCTTCGATTAGTAACTACAGTTCCTTCTACGTGTGCCCACATTCTACATTTAGAATCAAAATAGCAATTAGCTATCACTTACAGAAGCTGTTGTCGCATAATAACACGACTCTGAGTTAAATCACAATATTCGCCTTTAGAAGTCGGAAACCGGTATTGAAATTCCACGCCCACGCAAATAAACATAAAATAGATCTCTTCTAGTCTTTCAACACTCAAAGAAATGTAGTAAAAAATTAACATAGAGAATACATAAGGTTTTACAACTACACAAGAGTATCTACAATCAAATGAAAATTTTCAAATTGCACAACCAGTTCAGAGCACTCAAAAGCCACTTGATGAAGAGTTGTCAGATCATGGTCAAATACTCGAATTTGGCACTCTTGAATAAGGTCTTCTATTGCCTGCTCCTATGCTTCGTAGCCGCAGTCAGCAGGTGAACGGAAACGCGACTTCGTCAAGGTGTAACCACAGCTCACTTGACCCGTCCTAATGTGGTTCAGCTTTGACCAGGTTTGGCGCGGTAGTTGGAATCACTCAAATCTCTTCAGTGAGTGGCGCTTCTGTCATTTTGTGCTCCAAGATGCGTATTGACTTTTCATAGGTAGTGTCCTTTCGCACCATTTTAATATAGCTCGTACAACAATGTCATGTTGGTACATAACGTTTCCCTTCGAAAATTTTCCATCTGATATTTCCCTGTCTCTCTTCTCTGTACCGGTTTTCTTGCCATGTACCATCCACCCAGGAGGGAGATCGCTATAAACGATTACGGTCATTTTGTTCAGTGAGATGAGAAAATGTACATTTACATTTTTACGCTCTCTGTCAGCTCTTGTGAAACAGAAATGCATGACATATGAATAACCGGTCTCATACGAGATCGCTTTCGAATCGAGTTGCGCTACGCGGAAAGAGCGTTGTTCTGCCAGCCCATCGGAAAAGTTTCTCGCTCTGTGACTCCAGCAAGTTTATATTTCGTCCGAAGATCATTGAGAAGGCGCATTGAGTTGTGAATCAAGAAAATTTACACTGTTTTGAACACATCACTTAAATGAACATTCCGTTACCAGATCATCCATCTGAACACAGGCAATTATGTACAGCGTATTGCACCCACCCCTAAAACTTAAAATGCTTGTTTTACCCTAACTAAAACTGATTGAAATTTGGCTTAAATTGATTTGTACACAGCTGGTTTAATACAACAATTACATGAAAGAAAACAACAGATTCCTATCTTTTTTAAAATTGTTGCTTGATGCTGCAACTCCCAGAAATGTAACTACGCTGCCTGACAAAACAAGTGTAACACCCAGAATGGGAGGAGGGAATTAAATGTAACGAAATAAATCTCGAGTGAACAGCCTCGTATGAGTGTGCATTGGACACAATATTTCGGCAATCGACCACGTTGCCATCATCAGGAGCGCTGATGATGGAAACGTGGTCAATTGCCGAAATACGAGGTGCGTTCAAGTTCTAAGGCCTCCGATTTTTTTCTAATTAACTACTCACCCGAAATCGATGAAACTGGCGTTACTTCTCGACGTAATTGCCCTGCAGACGTACACATTTTTCACAACGCTGACGCCATGATTAAATGGCAGCGGCGAAGGCTTCTTTAGGAGTCTGTTTTGACCACTGGAAAATCGCTGAGGCAATAGCAGCACGGCTGGTGAATGTGCGGCCACGGAGAGTGTCTTTCATTGTTGGAAAAAGCCAAAAGTCACTAGGAGACAGGTCAGGTGAGTAGGGAGCATGAGGAATCACTTCAAAGTTGTTATCACGAAGAAACTGTTGCGTAACGTTAGCTCGATGTGCGGGTGCGTTGTCTTGGTGAAACAGCACACGCGCAGCCCTTCCCGGACGTTTTTGTTGCAATGCAGGAAGGAATTTGTTCTTCAAAACATTTTCGTAGGATGCACCTGTTGCTGTAGTACCCTTTGGAACGCAATGGGTAAGGATTACGCCCTCGCTGTCCCAGAACATGGACACCATCATTTTTTCAGCACTGGCGGTTACCAGAAATTTTTTTGGTGGCGGTGAAACTGTGTGCTTCCATTGAGCTGACTGGCGCTTTGTTTCTGGATTGAAAAATGGCATCCACATCTCATCCATTGTCACAAACGACGAAAAGAAAGTCCCATTCGTGCTGTCGTTGTGCGTCAACATTGCTTGGCAACGTGCCACACGGGCAGCCGGGTGGTCGTCCGTCAGCATTCGTGGCACCCACCTGGATGACACTTTTCGCATTTTCAGGTCGTCATGCAGGATTGTGTGCGCAGAACCCACAGAAATGCCAGCTCTGGAGGCGATCTGTTCAACAGTCATTCGGCGATCCCCCAAAACAACTCTCTCCACTTTCTCGATCATGTCGTCAGACCGGCTTGTGCGAGCCCGAGGTTGTTTCGGTTTGTTGTCACACGATGTTCTGCCTTCATTAAACTGTCGCACCCACGAAATCACTTTCGACACATCCATAACTCCTTCACTACATGTCTCCTTCAACTATTGATGAATTTCAATTGGTTTCACACCACGCAGATTCAGAAAACGAATGATTGCACGCTGTTCAAGTAAGGAAAACGTCGCCATTTTAAGTATTTAAAACAGTTCTCATCCTCGCCGCTGGCGGTAAAATTCCATCTGCCGTACGGTGCTGCCATCTCTGGGACGTATTGACAATGAATACGGCCTCATTTTAAAACAATGCGCATGTTTCTATCTCTTTCCAGTCCAGAGAAAAAAAATCAGAGGCCTTAGAACTTGACTGCACCTCGTATTGTGTCCTATGCACACTCATACCAGGCTGTTCACCTGAGATTTATTTCGTCATAAAATACGCCTGGAGAAATTGAAGAATCACAATTAAATTGAACTTTACAAGTTGAGAGGGTCTGTGATGTTACTGCAGTGATTACAAATTAGATTCAGATTTACAAAGAGCTTAGTAGTACGAGCCCTCCTATCAGCATAACGTTGTCCCCTCTCTGTGTTGGATGTATGCACAGATTCGGGGTGGAAAGGACATCATAAAGCCATTGTATGCTCCTCTGGGTGAAACTGTCTCATAACTACTGTAACTTGTCCGCGATATTTCGGATACTAGCAGTGGAACGCAGTTAACATCCAAGCTGATCCCACAGTGTTCTATCGGGGACAGATTTTGGGATACTGCGGCCACAGGAGAACCACAACATCACGCAGACAGTTTATAGAGACACGTGTCATGCGTGGGCTAGTATTGTCTTGTAAAATGGCACATGCAATGTCGCATTAGAAGTTAACACACGAGGACGCAGGATGACAATGGTTTATCGTTATGCGGTCAAATTTCCGTCAATCACTATTTGACGCCACCTCAAGTTATACCCCCACACCATAACGCCACACGTAACAGTGCTGTGCTGTGCGACTAGTCCCGGTGGAGGTTCGAGTCCTCCCTCTGGCATGGGTGTGTGTGTCTGTCCTTAGGATAATGTACAGGGTGATCAAAATGTCAGTATAAATTTGAAAACTTAATAAACCACGGAATAATGTAGATAGAGAGGTAAAAATTGACACACATGCTTGAAATGACATGGGGTTTTATTAGAACAAAAAAAAGTTCACAAACTGTCCGACAGATGGCGCGTGAAAGATCTCTTGCGCGCATCGTTTGGTGATGATCGTGTGCTCAGCCGCCACTTTCATCATGCTTGGCCTCCCAGGTCCCCAGCCCTCAGTCCGTGCAATCATTGGCTTTGGGATTACCTGAATTCGCAAGCTGAAAGACAACATCCGACGCCAATGCCTCACCATAACTACGGACATGCTTTACAGTGCTGTGTGTGTTTGTCCTTAGGATAATGTACAGGGTGATCAAGAAGTCAGTATAAATTTGAAAACTTAATAAACCACGGAATAATGTAGATAGAGAGGCGAAAATTGACACACATGCTTAGCATGACATGGGGTTTTATTAGAATTAAAAAAATAAAAAAGTTCAAAAAATGTCCGACAGATGGCGCGTGAAAGATCTCTGTTCACAACATTATTCCTCGACCTCAGCTATTGTTGAGGAATGATGGTGGACATATTCAGCATTTCCTGTAAAGAACATCATCTTTGCTTTGTCTTACTTTGTTATGCTAATTATTGCTATTCTGATCAGATGAAGCGCCATCAGTCGGACGTTTTTTGAACTTTTGTATCTTTTTAGTTCTAATAAAATCCCATGTCATTCCAAGCATGTGTGTCAATTTTCACCTCTCTATCTACATTATTCCCTGATTTATTCAGTTTTCAAATTTATACTGACTTTTTGATCACCCAGTATGTTAAGTAGTGTGTAAGCTTAGGGACTGATGACCTTAGCAGTTAAGTCCCATAAGATTTCACACACATTTGAGCATTTGAACAGTGCTGTGTTTATCCAAAACATTGGTAGAATGGGACCTCTCCCCCTGTCGCCACTCTACACAGCGACTATGGTCTTCTGGGGTAGTGCAGAAAGGCGATTCATCGCTAAACACAATGCGACGCCATTCATCAATAGTCCATGTTTCCCGGTCACAGTATCACCAAAAGCAGCCGTTTTTTATTACGGTGTTAACGGCAGCCTACGCATTGGACGGTTATTCCCTAGTCCTGCTCCTGCTAGTCCGCGACCTACGGTGTTGGTTGACACAGAATTTTGAAGGCACTCCATTCCCTGTTACCCGACGGCAGGCTTGGTGTGCGACAAGGTGATCCGCCCTTCTGTAGGTCAGCTTTGGTCATTGGAACGTTAACAATAGATCTGTCTGCCGTCGCGTTCCCATGAGGACAAACATCGGACTGTTGTCATGTACCACAAATCTGGATATAGGGGGATTCGACCATCCAGCCATTTGGAGACCCACAGTGAGATCCCTTTGAAACCTTTCAGGTGCTGAAAATGCTGTCTCACAAGAATACGCAACATTTCACAGTGATCACACATCCGACGCTGTTCATACACCCCATGTTAACTACCAGTACTTCCACCAATACTACAAAAGAAAAAACGTAATGCGCCTAGGTGGCCATTCTAATTGTCACAGAGCATTGCGTGTTTACATATCCGTTGACGCGTGTGTGAAGTTACATTCGCATCCGACCATGTCTTCTGCGTGCTTCAATTTTTTGTCAGGCGGTGTAAATAAAACACATTCATAACTCCGCAGAAAGAGTAACGTTTCTTACGTTTGTCTATGTAAATAAATATTAATTTCACTGATTATTTCGTAAGTTACAGAAAAACAAACCTTAACTAAAACACACTGTACATAAAGTTCAATATACACTACTGGCCATTAAAATTGCTACACCACGAAGATGACGTGCTAAAGACGCGAAATTTAACCGCCAGGAACAAGATGCTGTGATACGCAAATGATTAGCTTCTCAGAGCATTCACACAAGGTTGGCGCCGGTGGCGACACCTACTACGTGCTGACGTGAAGAAAGTTTCCAACCGATTTCTCATACACAAACAGCAGTTGACCGGCGTTGCCTGGTGAAACGTTGTTGTGATGCCTCGTGTAAGGAGGAGAAATGCGTACCATCACGTTTCCGAATTTGATAAAGCTCGGATTGTAGCCTATTGCAATTGCGGTTTATCGTATCGCGACATTGCTGCTCGCGTTGGTCGAGATCGAATGACTGTTAGCAGAATATGGAATCGGTGGGTTCAGGAGGGTAATACGGAACGCCGTGCTGGATCCCAACGGCCTCGTATCACTAGCAGTCGAGATGATAGGCATCTTATCCACATGGCTGTAACGGATCGTGCAGCCACATCTCGATCCCTGAGTCAACAGATGGGGACGTTTGCAAAACAACAATCATCTGCACGAACAGTTCGACGACGTTTGCAGCAGCATGGACTATCATCTCGGAGACCATGGCTGCGGTTACCCTTGACGCTGCATCACAGACAGGGGCGCCTGCGATGGTGTACTCAACGACGAACCTGGGTGCATGAATGGCAAAACGTCATATTTTCGGATGAATCCAGGTTCTGTTTGCGGCATCATGATGGTCGCATCCGTGTTTGGCGACATCGCGGTGAACGCACAAAATAAGCGTGTATTCGTCATCGCCATAATGGCGTATCACCCGGCGTGATGGTATGGGGTTCCATTGGTTACACGTCTCGGTCACCTCTTATTCGCATTCACGTTACTTTGAACAGTGGACGTTACAATTCAAATGTGTTACGACCCGTGGCTCTAACCTTCATTCGATCCCTGCGAAACCCCACATTTCAGCAGGACAATGCACGACCGCGTGTTGCAGGTGCTGTACGGGCTTTTCTGGATACAGAAAATGTTCGGCTGCTGCTCTGGCCAACACATTCTCCAGATCTCTCACCAACTGAAAACGTCTGGTGAATGGTGGCCGAGCAACTGTCTCGTCACAATACGCCAGTCACTACTCTTGATGAACTGTGTTATCGTGTTGTAGCTGCATGGGCAGCTGTACCTGTACACGCCATCCAAGCTCTGTTTGAGTCAACGCCCAGGCGTGTCAAGGCCATTATTACGGCCATAGGTGGTTGTTCAGAGTACTGCTTTCTCAGGATCTATGGACCCAAATTGCGTGAAAATGTAATCACATGTCAGTTCTAGTATAATGTATTTGTCCAATGAATACCCGTTTATCATCTGCATTTCGTCTTGGTGTAGCAATTTTAATGGCCAGTAGTGTATTATGTAGTAGAAGAAGTGTAATCAGGAAATATGTTACATCCAAATCAAATAATAATACAAGGACTTATCGAAATATATATTTTATATCAATTTTCAATGAGAGGCTGTCTAAATCAACCGCATTTGGCGTTGCTAGCAGCGGTTCATAACCATGTCGAAGGGCGTTATTAAAAGTTTATGAGAAGCACCCTTGTTTGTTCTTCATCACATTTACAAGTAACTATTAGTTAATAATACAATTTTAAAACCAACAACCTGCGTTTCGTAGCTTGCAGTAGCGACTTCCCCAATGCTACACTCCTGGAAATTGAAATAAGAACACCGTGAATTCATTGTCCCAGGAAGGGGAAACTTTATTGACACATTCCTGGGGTCAGATACATCACATGATCACACTGACAGAACCACAGGCACATAGACACAGGAAACAGAGCATGCACAATGTCGGCACTAGTACAGTGTATATCCAGCTTTCGCAGCAATGCAGGCTGCTATTCTCCCATGGAGACGATCGTAGAGATGCTGAATGTAGTCCTGTGGAACGGCTTGCCATGCCATTTCCACCTGGCGCCTCAGTTGGACCAGCGTTCGTGCTGGACGTGCAGACCGCGTGAGACGACGCTTCACCCAGTCCCAAACATGCTCAATGGGGGACAGATCCGGAGATCTTGCTGGCCAGGGTAGTTGAGTTACACCTTCTAGAGCACGTTGGGTGGCACGGGATACATGCGGACTTGCATTGTCCTGTTGGAACAGCAAGTTCCCTTGCCGGTCTAGGAATGGTAGAACGATGGGTTCGATGACGGTTTGGATGTACCGTGCACTATTCAGTGTCCCCTCGACGATCACCAGTGGTGTACGGCCAGTGTAGGAGATCGCTCCCCACACCATGATGCCGGGTGTTGGCACTGTGTGCCTCGGTCGTATGCTGTCCTGATTGTGGCGCTCACCTGCACGGCGCCAAACACGCATACGACCATCATTGGCACCAAGGCAGAAGCGACTCTCATCGCTGAAGACGACACGTCTCCATTCGTCCCTCCATTCACGCCTGTCGCGACACCACTGGAGGCGGGCTGCACGATGTGGGGCGTGAGCGGAAGACGGCCTAACGGTGTGCGGGACCGTAGCCCAGCATCATGGAGACGGTTGCGAATGGTCCTCGCCGATACCCCAGGAGCAACAGTGTCCCTAATTTGCTGGGAAGTGGCGGTGCTGTCCCCTACGGCACTGCGTAGGATCCTACGGTCTTGGCGTGCATCCGTGCGTCGCTGCGGTCCGGTCCCAGGTCGACGGGCACGTGCACCTTCCGCCGACCACTGGCGACAACATCGATGTACTGTGGAGACCTCACGCCCCACGTGTTGAGCAATTCGGCGGTACGTCCACCCGGCATCCCGCATGCCCACTATACGCCCTCGCTCAAAGTCCGTCAACTGCACATACGGTTCACGTCCACGCTGTCGCGGCATGCTACCAGTGTTAAAGACTGCGATGGAGCTCCGTATGCCGCTGTGCCGTGCGTGTGATCATTGCTTGTACAGCCCTCTCGCAGTGTCCGCAGCAAGTATGGTGGGTCTGACACACCGGTGTCAATGTGTTCTTTTTTCCATTTCCAGGAGTGTAAATACACTGGGACCGGTCCGCAGCGACGCACGGATGCACGCCAAGACCGTAGGATCCTACGCAGTGCCGTAGGGGACAGCACCGCCACTTCCCAGCAAATTAGGGACAGTGTTGCTCCTGGGGTATCGGCGAGGACCATTCGCAACCGTCTCCATGAAGCTGGGCTATGGTCCCGCACACCGTTAGGCCGTCTTCCGCTCACGCCCCAACATCGTGCAACCCGCCTCCAGTGGTGTCGCGACAGGCGTGAATGGAGGGACGAATGGAGACGTGTCGTCTTCAGCGATGAGAGTCGCTTCTGCCTTGGTGCCAATGATGGTTGTATGCGTGTTTGGCGCCGTGCAGGTGAGCGCCACAATCAGGACTGCATACGACCGAGGCACACAGGGCCAACACCCGGCATCATGGTGTGGGGAGCGATCTCCTACACTGGCCGTACACCACTGGTGATCGTCGAGGGGACACTGAATAGTGCACGGTACATCCAAACCGTCATCGAACCCATCGTTCTACCATTCCTAGACCGGCAAGGGAACTTGCTGTTCCAACAGGACAATGCACGTCCGCATGTATCCCGTGCCACCCAACGTGCTCTAGAAGGTGTAAGTCAACTACCCTGGCTAGCAAGATCTCCGGATCTGTCCCCCATTGAGCATGTTTGGGACTGGATGAAGCGTCGTCTCACGCGGTCTGCACGTCCAGCACGAACGATGGTCCTACTGAGGCGCCACGTGGAAATGGCATGGCAAACCGTTCCACAGGACTACATCCAGCATCTCTACGATCGTCTCCACGGGAGAATAGCAGCCTGCATTGCTGCGAAAGGTGGATATACACTGTACTAGTGCCGACATTGTGCATGCTCTGTTTCCTGTGTCTATGTGCCTGTGGTTCTGTCAGTGTGATCATGTGATGTATCTGACCCCAGGAATGTGTCAATAAAGTTTCCCCTTCCTGGGACAATGAATTCACGGTGTTCTTATTTCAATTTCCAGGAGTGTACAAGATTTTGGATTTTGGCTCTGAGCACTATGAGACTCAACTTCTCAGGTCATCAGTCCGCTAGAACTTAGAACTACTTAAACCGAACTAACCTAAGGACATCACACACATCAATGCCTGAGGCAGGATTCGAACCTGCGACCGTAGCGGTCGCGCGGTTCCAGACTGTAGTGCCTAGTACCGCTCGGCCACCCCTGCCAGCTTTTGGATTTTAACGGTGTATTATTAACTATACAGTTTCTTACAAACGATTTTCAGCAAATGTGTCACTGCAATCATTGCTGACTCCAGATCACTGTCTCCGATTGGGCCATGGCATTTATGCACAATTTTCATGTCATAGTAAGAAATATAGGTGAAGCCTGACGAGTAGAATTAGTGTTACATTAGATCGTACCACTGATGAGCAAGATGCTCGACACTTCCGTTCAATGAGAAATACGATGGTGGACTGAAAACTAATGCCTCCACCTTCGTCACTCTTCAACAGTTGGCAGCATTGGTATGCGCCAGGTACTGGCTTGTTCTCAAGCTTCTTTTTTACAGCTCCAGTTGGCGGGAAGCCTTAGCATTGTGTTGTTACAGTGTAAAGCATGGAACCCTGCGCAGACGGTCGGTCAATGCGATTCAGGCAATTGAATTCTTGACAGCAGAAGGTGTCGCCCCAAAGGAGATTCATTAGAGAACGAAAGCAGTTTATGGTGATCGTGTTGATGTGAGTACTGTGCGTCGTTGGGCGAGTGAGTTTAAAGACGATGAGGCGGGAACATCTGACCTGCGTGACAAACAAAGAGTTGGACGTCCTGTGACAGCAACCACCGAGTTTCACAAGCAGAATGTTGACAGATTGATTCAGGACGATCGTCGTATCACTCAGAGGGAAACTGCAAGCACAATCGGCATATCACAAGAACGTATGGGTCACACATTATTGCTTTGCTTGGCTATCGGATGATCTATGCATGATGGATACCCCGGATGCTGACTCATGAAATAAAAGCCCACAGACTTGAAATTTTCCAGGAACTCCTCTCGCATTACGAGAATGACGCCTTTCTCCATTCAGTTGTGACAGGAAACGAAACGTGGGTACACCATTACGACCCGGAGACGAAACGTCACCGAGCGAGGTGGCGCAGTGGTTAGACACTGGACTCGCATTCGGGAGGACGACGATTCAATCCAGCGTCCGGCCATCCTGATTTGGGTTTTCCGTGATTTCCCCAAATCGCTCCAGGCAAATGCCGGGATGGTTCCTTTCAAAGGGCACGGCCGACTTCCTACCCCGTCCTTCCCTATTCCGATGAGACCGATGACCTCGCTGTCTGGTCTCCTTCCCCAAAAACAACCAACCAACGAAACGTCAGTCTATAGATTATCGACCAAAGACTCGCCCCAGAAAAAGAAATTCAAGACGCAGCCCTCAGCTGGAAAAATCATGGCCACAGTGTTATGGGACGCAGATGGTGTTATCCACGTAGATTTCCTTGATAGTGGAACAACCATAAATTCAGAGCGTTACATCACAATGCTGCGAACTCTGAAACGATGGCAAACAAGAGTCCGAAACGAAAAGGGAAATGTTTTCCTATAGCATGACAATGACAAACCACACATTTCACGTGCACCGCAGCAGAACTTCAGAGACTGAATCTCACCACTGTATGGCATCTACCATAGAGTAGATTTAGCACAGTCTGAGTTCCATCTGTTCCCGATAATGATAGACGATCTGCGGGGACATCATTATGCTTCTGATGAAGACGTTGAGAGAACTGTGAGACTGTGTTTGCGGAAACAGAGTGTCGACCTCTTCCATGACTGCTTCAGAAAACTTGTTTATCATTGGCAGAAATGTATGCAATTGGCTGCTGATTATGTGGAAAAGTGAATATTGGTAATTAAAGATCACATTCCACGGATTATTTCTGCGTTTGATTTATTAACATATTCCCATCCAAACCAAATTAATGAAGGTGGAGGTATTACTTTTCATTCAACCCTCGTAACATTTTATGCAGCTTCTAGTCGATGCCTGTTCATGAACTTGAGTTTTGTCGATACTTACGTCAACCATTTTCTGCACTGTGAACAAAGAAAAAATTATTTCATAGATACTGATTCGAAATTCAAGATAGCATTTAATTTTATAAACTAATGAACAGGTCGACAATCTGATTAGTTTCATCGCCAGCCGGGAACAGATGGCGGAAAGCTTATTTACTAAAAGACACATTCTATTGTCCTCTGACCTAAATTGACCTAAATCCATAATTCAATTTCTGTCTGACCATCCGGATAAAATAGTTATCTGCAGTCAAGCAGTTTGTTGTAACGAACGGCCTATTTCATGGGCTTGCTCTCTCCTCTTCAGGAGAACTCAATGAATTAGTGGTGATCTGTAAATACAGTTATTCCCTGGATGGAAAATTAAAAATAATCTGTGTCTGTCTGAAGTAGATGATACAACCCTTCGCCGTTCACCGTGGATTGTATGAGAAGTTTTGTAGTTGACGAAGATAGAAATTATATCATATATGATCACGAATTTTTAGGTAATAGAAATAGAAAAATTCTTCGCCCGACACAGATGTTGCATTGATGTCATTGAAACTTTCTGATTAGGACTGTTTTTCACCAATGATAATTCATACTATGCTCATAAAACTACTATTGCCGCTCTCTTCAATATCAGTACCCACTGGTACTCCCTGGTCTCTCTATCACGCAGTTCTTACAGTTGTAACTAATTAACAATACATTGGCGGTCCCTGCACTGGCTGAAATTGTTTCAGCTCCTTCCGGGAAATTTTTGCAGTTTATCTTAATAGATGACTGCGTCACCACTGAAAAGGCTGAGGACATTATTCTACCCTGTCATTAAAATAAACCATTAGCAATAGTGACCCCATGATTCTTCACAGTGGAATTTATTGGTGTTACCACCTCCTGTCAAGAATAGTGTATCTTTAATAAATCCTTAAAATAACAAATATTTCAGTTAGCTGCACAATTTATTAAATTATTCACTTTTATCGAGAGCAACAAAACCACACAAAAAGTTATTATTGGAAGATAATGATTGTTATGTACAATGTAATACCGTAAGTACAAATACAGGCCGAGACAGTCAAACAAGAAGAAAAAAAAATTCACACAAACTGGAGATCCGAAAAAAGTTTTTGTGAACGAATCCGATGTACATGAACGTAAATTAACGGTTTTCTTTGAAAGTTATAATTTTTTGAGTATGGTATGACTCAGATGGTGTTCTTGGTAACGCATACACTGTCGGCATCTGAGTTCGAATCCGACAATGACGTTGCGTAGCAACTACAACGGAATCTTCTTTATTTTTTGGTAAATTTGCTCCTTCAAATCGTCTTTGGTTCTTGGAGCGTTTTCCTGGCCACGGAATATCGCCATTTCTGTTGATGAGACGACCAGGAAATGTGAGGCTAAGCAAATCCATTGACACAACAGGAGTATGGCTTGTTGCACCATCGTGCTGGGAGACTGTTTCTTCATTTGGATCTCAAACATGTAGTTAAGGAAGAGAAAATTTTACCATCATATCAGTATAACGTTTAGAGTTTACCGTGTTCATCTTCAAAACAGTGAGCTCCAGTTATTGTGCGAGATCATATGGCTCACCAAACTTTTTTTTAGGCGAAGGGGGGAGGAGGAGGTTTCACCGAGACGATACGGGTTTTCATCAGACCAGTATCGAAAGTTTTGCTTTTTTGCAAAACCATTAACGTGAGACTGGGCTTCGTCGCTCATCCAAAAGCTGTGAAGTCTCTCATCATTTCCTCCAATACCTTTAACATCACTTGGCAAAAAGGTATGCGATTATTGTAATCTCGAGGTTGGAGAACCTCTGCAACCTGCATCTTGTGTGGATGGTAGTGGGGACTATTCTTCAAAATCCTTGACATTGATTGATTGCTGACACCAAGTTGTGCACTGAGCTGTCTAGCTGCTTTTCGTGGACTTCTCCATAAAGCTCACACACGCTGTCAATATTCTCTTGGGACGTATTGTTTTTATACTACCATCTCCTTTATTTGTAGTACTACCAGTAGCTTAAAGCTTTTCATACAAAGGTTGATAGCGTTGGAAGATGGCGCGGGAAAACTTAAAACTCTTAACGGAAAGCAAGGTGATCTCCAAGAAAATTATCTGAATTTTCATATTTACAGCAAACGTACTATGCGATTTTGACCAATATTGGGTTCAAGTGGCTCTGAGCACTATGGGACTTAACAATTGAGGTCATCACTCCCCTAGAACGTAGAACTACTTAAACCTAACTAACCTAAGGACAGCACATACATCCATGCCCAAGGCAGGATTCGAACCTGCCACTGTAGAAGTCGCGCGGTTCCGGACTGAAGCGCCTAGAACCGTTCGGCCAACGCGGCCGGCCCTGACCAGTGTTCCATGGCTATTAAAATCTTCACCTGTCTGAGCGCCCGAGGTCAAGACTTTCACTCCCACAACCGCCCACCAGGGCAGCCAGCCAGTTCTCAAATCTTACCGTTTGACTGGCCCACCCTGTATATAGATTATACGAAACAGGAATTTTGAAACTGACCTTACTTATGCGAAATGCAGAGCACCTCTTGCAGCTCCGTAGACCCTACTTATCAAGATGGCGAACATTACTGTTGCCATCAATAACCTCTCTATAGTGAGCTATAGCGCACAAGGAGTACAATTAGCATGTTTCATTTTCACTGTGATCACTAAGAGTTGTCCCGCAAGTACATTCGTCCCGAAATACTTCAGTGAGACTGTAAACACTACTGCTGTTGAGTGATTGAGTCATAATCACCGTCGTTTCAGAAAAAAAATGTAAATTTATTCATGAAATCTGCGATCTGCCAGCTCTGAGTATTCAATTGGTAAGGGTCTATGTGATACAGTGATATTTTGTGTTTCCAAAGAAAGTTATAAACTCCTTATGACTGAACAGGTCAAGTAATTAACTGCCATACAAAAATGACACGTCTAATGGCATAGAATGAGCTCTTTGTAGAAAATAATAGCGACAAACTGGCAGCAGATGGAACACGAAATGAAACTGGTTATTTCGTCAAGTGTAAAACACACCGTTACGCCGTTGTGAAAGATAATGGGCTCGTGACCTTAGAATAACTGACTGTCACGCGAGAATCTGGTTTATTTATTTTATTCACCCCGACACGGAAGCCTTGGCGAGACTAGGTAGCCCTTCGAGACATGGTAACCTTCTGAACTGGTTTTCGGCGGGTGAAAGGGACTGTAGTTGTTGCCAGCTCCTACATGCCTCCAGCAATGTCGTTCAATGCAGAATTCTCCCATTACAGATTCTTATTACGGAACTGTAGTTTGCTGTACACAGATTTAAAGAGTTTTCGCTATCTTCGTGCAAGGAGGAGAAAGTGAACTATTTCTATGAACATTAAAGGCTTCTAAAAGAAACTATAAAGGAAATATAGTTGCAGCAGAAGCTCGCCACAGGTATATCTTGCTCGCCAGAAGAACATAGTTGTTGAACACTTCACGGTCACAGCATTTCTGGGAATTTTTTCATATCTCTTCACGAAGTAGAACCAGGTGAAGCGACTTGCTCATTTACATGTAAACTGAATATTAGTGTGTTGTGCTGAGTTGCCTGATATTGTCACTGAATGCTAATGATACACATAATTTTTCTTTTGCGTTCAATAATACTAATAACAGTCAAAGCTCCAATAATGACACGACACTGCCGGATTTGCCGCATGTGTGAGTATTTTCTGTGTCAAATGTGTTTCAGGAGACAAACGCGACAGCCCGAGTAATTCAGTAGTCTGTGCAATTCTCTATTTTTGTTGTGTGTTCAGTGGTAGTACAGATGACAAAGCTTCCTTTGCATTATTCGTGGTGTTTCCTGGAGGAATTAGTTGTCATTAAATTACACGTTATTGCTTACAAGACACAGCAGACAGAAAAGGAAGTATGTGCAAAAGAAACTACAAACCATTAAGAGTCATGTGGGCAAGTGATATAGCGCTGTGGCTCAAACAAAGATGGTGTCGGTACGAAGGAATTTTTACTCAGTGTTGTGTAATAACAAGCCAAGTGTCAATTTGGTCTACGTTCAAGTTTTAATAGCAAGATTTTTAATGTATTAGTGTTGTTTGTGTTTCATTCAAATCATTAAATTGCAGTGGTTTTGTGCTGATAAAATACTTTGCTCTGATAAACATCATCTATCGCAATTCATCAAAAGTTAGTGAAGACTTCGACTTCATTTTCAGTTGTCACAAAATCGGACACAGATATCAAAAGTGACCGCATGTCTCGTGAATATGACCCACGTGTAGGATGCCCCAAAACTGTAACCACAGATGTATGACAAGGTATTTGATGGTAGGTGATAAAGAAGTACGCCAAACAGGCTATAGATATATCAGAAGAAAGATCACAGAACAGTATTCATGAAAAATCATTTGCAACAAAGCCTTGTGCAAAATGGTTTCGATATATACTGAGTGTTAATTAAAAGCATCCGCCAAAGTATATTTCTCTGCAACACCTGGACCTTTTAATAAGAATACAACGGATTTTGTTGTCTGATTTCTTGCTGCGCTTGAGGCGTGGAACCAGCATTACGCGCTATATACCACACAGTAAGGAATTAGGGGAGGAAGCCGATTGTGCTGTACTTAAAAGAGACGAGGTTGATTTAACATTTCAGAAAAGTTATGGCTAGTGTTTACTTGGACGACAAAGGTCTCTTTTTAGTTATGCAGCACTCTCTCTTTCTTAGAGTTTATCTCGGTGAACGGCGTCAGCGGCTTACTTCATTTGGCATATTCTTATCTTGTTTTATATTAACTTTCTGGTCGGATCAACTTCTTGACCACAGTCATCTAACCTAAGAGTGGGAATTCGTGCGCGCCACCTGTCTGTGAATCATGTAAACAATGTCAAGTGTTTTATCGTATTTTATCTGTTTGTTTGTCATATTTTCGGAGGTAGGGACTTGGGAACATCCGAGCCTAAAAGAGCGTGGAAAACTCTCTTGAAACTACACGCACGCTGACCGGTTCACCAAACCAAAAGTCGCTAATTAGTCGAGCAGAATCGGGTTGGATTTGGCTCACCATCTGGTCTCGGAAGACAGCGCGCTACGCTTTAATCTGCTGCTGTAGATCTGCTCAAGTCTCTGCATTTAATACTTCATGCAAACTGCGAATACTCCAAATATAATTCAGAAAACTCTCTTCCACTAATTTCTCCCCTTGTCACCCAGGTACCAAGCCAAAAAAAAATTGTACTTAACTGAGATGCGAACTGTCTAATATCATGTCTAGTCCATCGAAGGAGGGACGGGGGAATTAGTAGGGCGCAGGTGATTAACTGAAAGGAATATAATTAACGCCCACGTTCGATAAACCAAAAAAAAAATCAGATTAAACCAATGTAAGAGTGATTTGAACGCCTTTGAAATATATTTCTCGTTAGACACTCTTTCTTAGGAGATACGTCGTGTGACTAGGGCCTCCCGTCGGGTAGACCGTTCGCCGGGTGCAAGTCTTTCGATTTGACGCCACTTCGGCGACTTGCGCGTCGATGGGGATGAAATGATGATGATTAGGACAATAAAAAACCCAATCCCTGAGCGGAGAAAATCTCCGAACAAGCCGGGAATCGAACCTGGGCACATAGGATTGACATTCTATCGCACTGACGACCTTTTTTTCCCCCTCATTTTGTTCGTTGTAGTTCGTTGCAATTGTTCGTAGCGGACGTCCCCTGACACCCGTAGAAGTTCATTATTGATCCATTCACTCAGTTTTTTTGTTATTACAGACGGCAACTAACCCTCTGACTGAACACGCTGAGCAACCGTGCACGCCACCACTCAGCTATCGAGGGCGGACTGGAGACACGTGAAGACAAATCGATCACTCATTTGTAAATCCATCTCATATTTGTGCTCATCCTCCAGAAATCCGAGGAGATGTTTGTAAAGGTTGTCCCAGTTTTAACCTCGAACTATTCAGGGACACTATGTTTCGTGCTTCAAAGCGACCAGACAAGATTCGAACTTCGGCCTTTTGTATTATACGCATTGCCATTACAGAGCTTGTAAAGGTTGTCCCAGTTTTAACCTCGAACTATTCAGGGACACTATGTTTCGTGCTTCAAAGCGACCAGACAAGATTCGAACTTCGGCCTTTTGTATTATACGCATTGCCATTACAGAGCTTGGCGTTTCGTTGGTGACGTATCCAAGTGTCATGCAAAGGTAATTATTGACTGTACGTGGGGAGTTTGTTGATTAATATAGTTTAGAGTTATACCATTTCGTCATTCGTAGGGTCGTAGTGGAGGGTGTTGTACTTTGAGAAACACGTGGTATTTCCTGATCGAAGTTTCAATCTGGTGACCAATCTGAAAATCACATATAAACACTATCCGACATTTTCCACAGTTTTTTTTTTATTTTTAGAGAGAGAGACGTGAGGTCGTGTTCTGTGCAGCGTTTGTAAATATTACGTGTTCTACTTATTTGAGTGCTGCATAAAGTCCAGAAACAAGAAATCAGTCTGGATTCCACTATCTGTATACTGTGTAATTTTATAAAAACAAAAAATGTAACGCAATTAGGAACGCCACTTAAATCAAATGTTTTGCTTAATTGTAAAGTTACCTCACGGAATCTTTACAGAACAGATTGGCCGTTCAGATGTTTTCCGTTCGCCCTATATTTTGAAGACATTCTTAATTCTTCAGTTGCAGTGTTTTATGTCGCGTAAAATGTAACATATACTTAAAGGTTACATAACGTGTGAACGGTGAAGCCATAGTCTGTTAGTTGTGCACCATCTTGTATCCTTAAAAATCTCTTAAGCATGCATCACGTAACATTTGCAGATGAACTGAGTTTATTTAATGTGTTAAAATTTTCTCTGTCTCGAAAATGGAAATCTGTGTTAGTAGCCAATAGCTTATATTTCACAACGTTTTCTATAAGACTTCTTCTTCAGTTGATTTCATAAACTGATTATTGGTGTGTAGTAGAGTAATAATGTAACACACGGACTATTAAGTACAGTACTTACAAGGTTTTCTCGATTGAAACATTTTAAAATTTGGAATAGTTTTTCACATTTGGAAAAACTTTACTTTTCCGGAGGAATTTTTGTAATTCCAGAAAAAGACTGCAGTCCACATAACGTGAATGCTATCTTTTCAAAATGTAGTAAGAAAGCATATTAAACTTCTCTTACAGAGATGGCTGGAGGCGAAAGTCTGAAAAGTGTTCCTAGGTGCAACTCCCTCCCCTATAGATATTCCACAACAAATAACTAAGAAACGCAATTAGTTATCGATGATCATATAATTCTTCATGGGATGGCGTCATACATTTTGTCGTTCAATCATTTCAGCTCTTATGCGGTCTTCACAGACACCTTCTCATAGTTTTCCTGTATAATATTATGTGTATATGTACTGGTATGTACTCATTGTACTCTCTTATCAGATGACTGCCTCAATTCTTCCTCCATTCTTCGACACTTTTCACTTATTGAGAGAAGTCTTCGGTAATTTTTTGGTTTCTTAGTTACGGATGTGATAAAATTAGGCATAACGTTAACTCTAGTCGAAAACTCGACTTCCGCCTTTGACTTCAGCACTCGTATTTTTTCCATAAAAGCTTAAGAGTGTACTTTTCGTATTTACTGCTATTTCACGTAAACCCCAACATTGCTGTTTTTCCCCCATTTCCTTCCAGTTATGCCACAGACCCCAGGTAAATTACGTGATTAGTACCCATAATATGTATCACTTGCAGCATAATTTAAGTTTTACGTTAGTTTGATACAGGAACAGTCTTATCATACTCTTTGGCATGTATGTCTCAAAAATAATAACTTTACTTTGGGTTTTAGATATTCTGTAAATGTTTGAGAACATCCCTGTTATGTTAACAAACATACTGCTTTTTGTAAATTAACGTGAGAAATGTTTATAAATATCGTGTTACTGTTAATGAGTAGCACATCGGTCTCAAAGTAAATTTAACTACATTAGTACGGCTTCGAAAGAATGAAGATGGCGATATCAAGTACATTGGTCTCACACGTTTTCTGGCCTACTGGTCACGCTTTTGTAATTGCCTAATATACTAGTCCAGCTCTGGTACAAAATTTATTATTCACGTAAATAGAAAATAGGGAGACTGGCAACATTGTGTGAATATGTGCTTATATCAGCGCGAATGTTGCGCGTTCAGTGACACTGCGTGTGCTGAAATGACGTATTTGAATATCGGGGGCACGAATCTCAAGTTGAATGGACCGATTACGCCATTCACCCAAGTAAGGACTTTCATTTCTTCCAAGTTCACGAACGTTTCAGCGTTACTCAATGGAACTGATCTGTCACAAGTCGGCCGTTCATGTTCTGATCGCTGTCTGATCAGGAGTGGTTTTGCGGTTCTGGCCAGCCATGCGATATACGATTACAGTTGAAGGTGGCACGTACGAAGGCAAGGACAATAATTAACTCCACAATTACAAGAAAAAATTGTGGCACTGCATTCTCGGTATTTGCGCATTATTTCAAGAATAGATTCTTTTGTGCGTCGTTTCTTTTGTTTCTATGGAAACTCTGGTCTTATATTTCTGTTCATATTTTTCTTGCCTCTAGCCTGTATATTTAAACTGATACACATGGTAGCTGCTTGTTTATATTTTACACCAACTGAAACTACAAGTTTACTGCTATCAGTCACAAATAATCTTATTTATACTCGGAGATTTCAGAGGTTTAAACCTCTACCATCTGGTGGATTTATGTGAATTAATACGACACGTATACGTCGTGTGTACGACTTTGGGTGCCAGTAGACAAAAACAAAACACCATTTTAGTGCATAGCTCAGAGTTTTGTGGTGGTATTCCACTGCAAACAGAAACAAAACTGTAAATGTAAAAATACCTCCAGTGATTACAGGCATACATCGTACAGACCATCACATACACTTTGTAAGCACTGAAGTAAGAGAGTTGTTTACAAAGTAAACACGATAGGAAAAAAGGGACTAGCCGGCCGGAGTGGCCGTGAGGTTCTAGGCGCTGCAGTCTGAAGCCGAGCTACCGCTACGGTCGCAGGTTCGAATCCTGCCTCGGGCATGGATGTGTGTGATGTCCTTAGGTTAGTTAGGTTTAATTAGTTCTAAGTTCTAGGCGACTGATGACCTCAGAAGTTAAGTCACATAGTGCTCAGAGCCATTTGAACCAACCATTTTTGAAAAGGGACCTGAGACCACAGGAGGTGTTTTTACATAAATATTTTTGTTCATCTTTGCAATCATAGTACATCCACAAAACTTTGAGCCATATACTAAAACAGCATTTAGCTTTGTCTTCTGCTACTAGATAATACCACATGTTACGCCAACGCTTTACATGCAACACATTCGTGGGACTTCCGACAGTAAGTTACACAAAATTATAGCAGGCCAAGTGACTTTTATTGAATGCTGCCCTGCACTTTAAAGTGACTGATACACTGACGAGCCAAAGAAACTGACATAAGCATGCGTATTCAAATACTGTGATATGTAAACGGACAGCATATGGCACTGCGGTCGGAAACGCCTATATAAGACAACAAGTGTCTGGCAAAATAAATTGTTAGAACGGTTACTGCTGCTACAATGGCAGCTTATCAAGATTTAAGTGAGTTTGAACGTGATGTTACAGTCGGACACAGCATCTCCGAAGTAGCGATGAATTGGGAATTTTCCCAGAAGAACATTTCACAAGTGTTCCGTGAATATCAGGAATCCGGTAAAACATCAAATCTCCGACATCACTGCGGCCGGAAAAATATCCTGCGAGAACGGGACAACGACGACTGACGAGAATCGTTCAGCGTGACAGAAGAGCAACCCTTCAGCGGATTGTTGCAGATTTTAGTGCTGGGCCATCAACAAGTGTCAGCGTGCGAGCCATTGAACGAAACAATCGATATGGGCTTTCGGAGCCGAAGGCCCACTCGTGTAACATCGATGACTGCACGACATAAAGCTTAACGACTTGCCTGGAGCCGTCAACACCGACATTGGACTGTTGATGACTGGAAACATGCTGCCTGATCGGACGAGTCTAGTTTCAAATTGTATCGAGCGGATGGGCGTGTGCGGGTATGGAGACAACCTCATGAATCCATGGACCCCGCATGTCAGCAGGGGACTGTTCAAGCTAGTGGAGGCTCTGTAATGGTGTGGGCCTTGTGCAGTTGGAGTGATATTGGACCCTTGATACGTCTAGATACAAGTCTGGCAGGTGACACGTATGTAAGCATCATGTCTCATCACGTGGACCCATTCATGTCCAATGTGCATTCCGATGGACTTGTGAAATTCCAGCAAGACAATGCGAAACACCACACGTCCAGTATTGCTACAAAGTAGATCCAGAAGCACTCTTCTGAGTTTGAACACTACCGCTGGCCACCAAACTCCCCAGACGTGAACATTATTTAGCATAACTGGGATACCTTGCAAAGAGCTGTTCAGAAGAGATCTCCACCCCCTCGTACTCTTACGGATTTATGGAAAGCCTTGCAGGATTCGTGGTGTCAGTTCCCTCCAGCACTACTTCAGACATTAGTCGAGTCCATGTCACGTCGTGTGGCGGCACTTCTGCTTGCTCGCGGGGACCCTACACGATAATAGGCAGGTGTACAAGTTTTTTTGGCTCTTCACAGTACGTGACAATATATTTCAGTACACTTAAAAGTCTCTGCAAGCAACAGTCGGAACGCTGTACCAATCATTCATTTCTTCGACGTTAGACATCCGCTCCCTGGTCACGGAGCAATTCGAGAACGTACTCATAGGTGGAAAATCTATTTCTCCCAAGATGTTTTTTCAGCTTGCTGAGGAGTTGGAAATCTCATGATGCAAGATCTGGACTCCTCGATCAGCATCACCCAGGTCTGTGTGACCTTGTTGAAATTGTTGGCACTATTTCACAACGGTTTGAGTATGACACTTAATTTTGGTCCATATACCGCCAGAATTTCATGGTCAGTCTGTGTGCAGTTTAGAAGTTTTCTCGACAAGAACCGTACTGTCCCATTTACTTCAATTTTGGAGGACGTTTCAAGTTGTCACGCTATTTCAATCGGAAAGTGCGATGCACTTGGTATCCTTACCGCGCCAGAAGTGTGTCTGTAGGAAACCCGGAAGATGTAGTCCCTTCTGACAATGCACCACTCTTGTTGTCCAATGGTCTTAGGCTGGAACTACACGTGTCGCTTACTTTTTAAAGTTCTTACGTACATGTCTTATTACGACGGCTATTCGGAAAGTAAGGGACGATCGGTCGCGAAATGGAAACCGCAGTGAAAATCCGATGACGCTTTGCACAGATGTGTTGGGCAGTGTCTCTTGTATGCCCGTAGACAGCGTCACGTCGCTCTTCTCAGTTCTCACCGCGCGGTGAGGTTGTAAAGATGCCTAGAAAATACTCTCCCGCCAAGTATGGATGCCTGCCGTGAGATTTCGTCTGATTACACACAACCCCGTATAACGTAATTGTCATGCAGCTCCTGCTTCATTACAAGGGTGAGTCAAATGAAAACCTTAAATTTGTAATAACAAATCGAAATTTCGCGCCGTTATCCTGTAAGTCGGTAAGCGTGCTACAAACAGCGTACAGAATGGTCAGCTGGTGGCAGTATAGTGCAGATGCACACATACCGTCGCAGTATCAGTATAAAGATGGCCGCCCCACTTGCGACTTGCACCAGGGAAGAACAGCGTTCTGTTATTCGGTTTTTGCGTAGTGAAGATGTGAAACCTGTTGAAATTCATCGACGAATGAAGGTTCAGTACGGTGATGCATGTTTGTCAGAGCAGCAAGTCTGCGAATGGAGTAGAAACTTCGCAGATGGTATGACTTCAGTGGAAGGTGCTCTTCGTCCAGGTCAGGCACAACGAGTTGTGACTCCACATAACATTACAGCAGTTGAAGCCATAGTGAAGGAAAACCGCCGAGTGACACTGAATGACATTGCAGTATGTTTACAGATTAGTCATGGGTCAGCACACCACATTGTGCATGATGTGCTCCAGTTTTACAAAGTGTCTGCAAGATGGATGCCAAGGCAGCTGACTCCTGAAATGAGACAACGATGTGTTGATGCTTGTGAAGAACTTCTTCGGCGCTTTGAACGAGAAGGTGATGGCTTCCTTGCAAGAGTCGTTACTGGGGACGAAACCTGGGTTCACTTCCACCAACCGGAAACGAAGAGAGCGAGCAAGGAATGGCGCCATTCCTCATCATCAAAACCAAAGAAGTTTCGAAGAGAACCATCAGCAGGGAAGGTTATGCTGACTGTCTTTTGGGACGAAAAGGGCTTCATTTTAGAGCATTACATGCCTAGAGGGATCACTGTCACCAGTGCATCATACACAGATCTCCTAAAAAATCATCTGCGGCCTGCAGTCAAATCAAAGCGACGTGGATTGCTATCAGCAGGTGTCCTTTTGAAACATGACAATGGAGGAGCCCCACACTGCCCATACAACAGTTGCAACAATCACAGACCTGCATTTTGAGTGTCTTCCTCATCCACCATACTCACCAGACCTTGCCCCAAGTGATTTCCATATGTTTGGACCACTCAAAGACGCAATGGGAGGAAAGAAGTTCCGTTCTGATGAAGAGGTACGCCACGCAGGGCATGAGTGGTTGCGCGGACTACCAAAAGAATTTTTTTCTAAAGGAATTTATGCACTTTGTAAGCGCTGGAGGACTTGCATTGAGCGTAGGGGAGCTTATGTTGAAAAGTGATACAGCTTTGTGCCACTTCTGCACAATAAATAATATTTAAAAAAATATTTAATGTTTTCATTTGACTCACCCTCGTACAATTCTGCAGGGGCGATCAGGACGCCTCGGCAGCTTTTTCCATGGGAAGCGTTTGATCACCCACGCTACTGCCTGAACTTGACTTCCTCTGATTTTCATTCCTGCTGAAATGAGCTGCTGGCTATGAAGACAACATATTGGCACAGACAGTGAGCTGCAGTGCAGCGTAGAAAATTGTTGGAATGCGCAGGAGGCTGTCTTCTATGACGACGGTATTGGAAAGTTGGTAGAACGCTACGAAAGATGAGTAATCGGAGTGGCAACTGTGTAAAGAAGTAGCTGGAAGCTGCAGCTAACTGTTGCAAACAAAACAGTTTTGATTGTCTCTGCGGTTTCCATTTCGCGACCTATGGATCCTTACTTTACGAATTGGCCTCGTAATTCACATAAAGCCATTTGATGATGAAGGTTGCGTTGCGTTGTTTTGAGGGACGAGACCAAGCAGCGAGGTCATGGGTCTCATCGGATTAGGGAAGGACGGTGAAGGAAGTCGGCCGTGCCCATACAAGGGAACCATCCCGGCATTTGCCTGGAGCGATTTTAGGGAAATCACGGAAAACCTAAGTCAGGATGGCCGGACGCGGGACTGAACCGTCGTCCTCCCGAATACGAGTCCAGATGATGGAGGTTTAAACCTCTGAAACGTGCAGTGGAAATAAAAATAAAATAAATTGTGACTGATAACAATAAACTTGTAGTTTCAATAGATATCAATGACAGTCACGGTAAAGCCTGACCTTAAAACGTTCGCACTGAAAGTATATTTTACACGATGACGTGTCATTCCACAAAACTCGATATGGTTCGCGACACTTGTGGTAAGATTTTTGCTAGTATGTATCATAGTGTGCAGTTTTCACTTACATCAATGTATGTGCTTCGCAAGCCACTGTTCGGTGTCTGGAAGAAGATACACAGTGTACCAGAATGATTTACCCCTTCTTGTTCCACTTAAGAATGTTATGTTATAAGACTGTCTTTAGTGCACAGTATCACCTAAATATCTCTTACTTTCCCTCACGTTTATTACGTAAGATACTTGTAGGAGCATTGAATATGTTCATCATATGTGAATTCGAATTTGTGGAGCTTTTATATTGCTTTCTCGCGCTGTCTAAACAAACCCAGACGACGACATTAGGTCTTCTTCTGAATTCTTCGTTCGTACCATTAATACAACGAGTACTTGTTAAGGATACTAGACCTACGAAAAACACTCAAGAATTCGTTGACCTAGGTTACTGTAAAGGGTTTCCTTAGTGGGTGAATTTCACAATCTCAGCCTGGTATCTGCTTTCCCCAAGACTATATTTACGAAGTCTTTCCGCCTTAAATCACTCTAGCAGATAAATTCAGGTAACTTATGTCTGTGCCAGAACATCGATCGTGTAGCCAATGATATTGAGCTTTCCTGTCTGTTTACGCGCATTATATAACATTAATTAGTGTTGAAGGTTAGCTGTCAGTCTATGCATCAAGTGTTTCTTCAGGCCATCCTACATTCCATAACGATTTTCTTAGGAAGTCACATCGCTGCATCTTTAGAGAGCAGATTTGAGAGTGCATACTTTTTCAGCTTGGCTGTTTACAAATACTGTGAACAGTAACGATGAGACTTCATTAAGAAACACCATGCGTTAGTTTCACTAATCATTCTGATTCTCCGTTAAGAAAGATGTAATGCGTTACATAGCTGCGAAATCTTCAAGCCACTTGCATAGCTGTTCTGCTACTTCATAATAAATTGTTTTATTTACTAGGAGAATGTGCGGAATTATATACAATCATTTCTTGAAATCAAGTAACACGGGATCAGTCTGGATTCCACTACTTGAATATTGCGTAATTTTATGAAAACAAAAAAAATAATAATGAAATTAGAAACGCCACATAAGGCAAATGTCTCGTTTAACTGTGAAATTATCTCACGAAATTTGTACACAACAGATTGGCCGTTCAGATTTTTTCCGTTCGGGGTATATTTCCTGTCCGCTATCAATTTTTTTTCTTTAAGTTGGAACAAAATCCATCTAAAATTAAAATAAAACTGTGTTACATACAAAATTAAACTACTCATTGTTCAAAACTAATCGTAAGAAGCTCAAACTTATCACTGTTTCCAGAGCAACTTCATTTAAATTCGGCGCATTTCTTCCGCGAACATAATCATAATGGACTACAGCTACTAGCTGTATCAGTTTCGCGAAAAATTATTGCTTCACATTGGCTCTGCAACTGTAATAGCTCCATAAAATGTAAATGCTAACCCTTATTATCATCACTTAGCTGATATGTAACATTTTGAATTGCTAATGGGTTCATATTCTTGCTAACGCATGTCGAATCGTCCTGAGATGTTGCTATTTCTATGTCACATACTGCTTGTAGAATGTTTTAATTGTAGATACTTTTATGTAATATGTTACTGAAAGACCAATGAGACGAAAAAATTGTAATTTAGTAATGTTGTAATGATTATGAGGGGGAGCTGTCAAGTCATAATGTGGCATTCGCCACAGATAGTGAAAAGTCGAATCACAAATATGCGCGAATACATAACTCATTTTATGTAATGTCAGTAGACCAGCGAGCTTCAAAGATATCTTTTACTCCTACAGATAAATTACACATGTTTTGTAGATTTGGCAACACTTCGTACACTACATGATCAAAAGTGTGCGGAATTGACCATTAAACGTCACGAGAACTGAATCTGCCAGTATAAAAGTTGACGGGGAGTTGTTGTTTTCTTCTTTTTTTTCAATAGAGAAGCAACAGCAGAATGAGTCGGACAGGAGGGCTCAGTGACTTCGGACGGCGAGTAGTCATTGGATGTCACCGGAATAAAACATCTATTATGGACACTTCAGTCCTACTAATGTTGCCCAAGTCGACGGTTGGTGATGTTGTTGTGAAGCGGGAAAGCAAGGAACAACCGTAGCTAAACAAAGACCTGGAAGGCTTTATGTATTGACAGACGGATACCGTCGAACATTGCGAAAGATGGTTGAAGAACTCGCATGAAATCAGCAGTTAAAGAGTTAAAAATAATGGGATACAATGGTCGAGAAGCTCGTCACAAGCTAAACATTTCTATAGTCAGTGCTAATCAATGTTTTAGTTAGTATGAAGAGCGACGACACTGGGTAGTGGATAACGGGAAACAAATGATTTGGAGTGATGAATCACGCTATACTCCATGACAATCCTATGTAAGTTTTGGGTTTGTCGAATACCTGGAGAACGCTACATGCTATCGTGTGTAGTGCCAGTAGTTAAGTAAGGACAATCTGCTCCTACGTTATGGGGCTATTTTTCGTGTCTACAATGTGCGCTAAAGAAAGCTAAATATGAAAGGATATGAAGACATTTTATTGTATTGTGAACTGCTTACACCAGACGAACAGTTGGGTGCCGATGATTGTATCGGCATGACAGTTCAAACCTGTCATAAAGCAGCATCTGAGAGGAAATAGTTTGTAGACAATAACATTCCTGAAATGGATTAGCGTGCAGAGTGTCCCGACCTGAACACAATGAAACGCTTTTGGGTCGAGTTGGAAGGTCAAATTCGCTCCAGACCCAAGTGTCTAACATCTACATCTTCTCTGATTTCAGCTTTTGAGGAAGAATAGGCCACTATTCCTCCACAGATATTCAGGCACCGCATTTAAAGTGCCCCCAGCAGTGTTCAAGACGTCACAGAGGCGAGGGGTAGACACTCCGCATATCAGTTCCACTATAGATGTCCAGATACCAGCCGTACTAAATTTTATAGCATTGACAGTGCTGCATAAGGTGACTTAACCAGAAGTGAAGCGATGACCGGTCAAAAGTATCAGTAATAACCAACAGCAGCTCAGATGTAGGAGGGACTCGCATTCGTGAGGACGACGATTCAATCCCGCGTCCGGCCGTCCTGATTTAGGTTTTCCGTGATTTCCCTAAACCGCTCCAGGCAAATGCCGGGATGGTTCCTTAGAAAGGGCACGGCCGACTTCCTTCCCCGTCCTTCCCTAATCCGATGAGACCGATAACCTCGCTGTTTGATCTCTTCCCCCAAACAATCCAATCCAATCCAAATCGAGGTCGTTAAAGACGGAGCACAAGCGCGGATTAGGGAAAGATAGGGAATTAAATCGGCCGTGTCCTTTAGAAGGAACCATCCCGGTATTTACATGAAGCGATTTAGGGAAATCACATAAAACTTAAATCAGAATAGCCGGATGCGAGTTCAGTGTACTGACCACTGCGCCACCTCGCTCGGCAGCAGTTCAAAAGTGTCGTCAAGGTGTGGCAGAACAGTAGGAGGTATGGGATAAACCAAAGACCAGATGAAGGTTTCATTGGGCCTCATCAAACGCCGAAGAGCGCAGTTTGAGGTAAAATATTATCGGTATTGTTCAACTCAGAGAGCCGTGTGACTTGTTATATGTCCTAAAAATAAGCTTTCAAACGAATAATACCAGCTAGATCTGCGTTGTGATGAAGGAAGGGTTGGTAATGAGCCAAAGTCGCAACTTGCTGTTCCGTAATTTGCTCTAAACCAAATATCAACAAGCGGATCTCGCAGAAGGATGTAACATTAGCAGTCGTCTGTGACTAAAGACTGATCCCCTATTTCAAAAGTGTTACTTTTGTCATACAAATATGGTGTGACTATCGACGTTTCATTCAGCTGAGATACTCGGCTTCGCTCAGGGAGTTGATACGAGATTGTGTGGACGCTGTTATATTTTGAAGAAAATGTTTTTATTCTGGAGTTTCCCTGGCCTAGTAATGTAAAAATTCCTGCGTAGGTGCTTCCAGTGGTGGTAATCGAATTTTTCCTTTCATGCACCAGTATCCGTGTATTTCTCTACGGAATGTTCAAAACTGGCATATGTTATCCATTTTTCCAATAACGACGTGTTTGTGTCAGTTATATTCTTTCGTCGGTTCGTAGTGGAATGTTTCATTTACTAGGTTGTACTACTTACTTGTCCTCGGCCGTGCTTCTCGTAGCGTTATTAGCGTGATATTTTCATGCCTGGCTTGAGCTTGCAATCTTTTATTATAAAATTGTGTCGCAATACTTGATTCTTCAGTCCGTTCATTTCGTTGTTCTTCGGTTTTTCTGCTTCCAATGGTGCTTATTCTCGTACGCTGGGAACTTAAATGTGCTTCGCGCACTTCGTCTGTTTCGTTTTTTCGCTGTTCTTTTTGTTTTCGCCGTTTGCTTCGTAACTGGTAAGATCACCTCCTCTTTTATATTTGGTCATTGTCTAAATTACAAATCAAGTCGACTTTTATTAATGAGTACACTTTACACACTTTTCATAATTTATTTACGATTTATATTCTGTCACTGTATCACATTGACTACTCACACTTCACTGTTTGTTTTTGTTCACTCACTGCACTACCTTTTCGGTTCCTTCCTTTGTCACTGATAAGAAAGTGACGTTCGAACCCAAGACGGGTCTTGCTTTATATACCCTGACCAATGGGTTGCCCCACCAGTGGCGAATTCCAGAACATACCAAAAAGGCTTCGAATAGTCCACAATGTTCCAGAACATTCCACAACATACGAGAGTGTTCGGGAATGTTCCACAATGATCTGGGATGTTCCGTGATGTTCTCAAACATTCTGAAATCTTCCCGAATGTTCCAGATTATTCCTGAACATTCTATAACATCCCGGAACATTGTGTAACATTCTGGAACATCCTGGAATGCTGTGAAATCCTCTGGAATACTCTCAAATTTTCTGGAATGTTCTAGAATACTCTAGAATGTTCTGAAATGTTGTAGAAATTTCTAGAGGGTGAAACTTCCCAGCCCCTATATCCTTCTGATAAAAAAGGAAACCTTCTTCATAGAAGGAGGTAGACGTCTACCACACCATATAACTTGATCGTACCGGGACTCATTTCTGAGTTTCAGCGGTATGCACATTGTACACTTACTTTTATAATATATACTGAGGAGATGTAAAATTAATATTAATCGTGACATTATTTAATATGCTGTACAATAACATAAATACGCTAGTCTTAATTTTAACAACTATAATTGGCAAAAAGCTGAATCTTGTTCTTTGTTCGACTTCAATTACCACTTTCTGTATTTGTGCTAGTACCACCTGTAATGTCTAGCAAGCAAGTCATCAAAGCTAAAACAGAAATTTAAAAAACTGAAAACATGTTTTAACGTCTTCAATTTTTGCGTCAGTATTTGATATTGTAAAGTAGCGTATGATTCTTCACGTTTTTGGGGTCAGATACCATGGTCAGGCTCGCTGAGTAGAAGGCGCAGATTCACCTGCAGCAATATATTTCTGTGTTTATTGTCAAAACTAAAATGCTGCACGTGATGACGTTGAATGTTAGGGAGTATTTTCTCATAATTTGGACAGATATTTTACACGTGATCTGTGGAACACGTAACTAACTTCCACTGTATTTCTCTTAAACAATGAACATAATGAATTTACGGATAAACGAATCGTATGCACTTAAGGGGAGTTAGATGGGAAAAAAAATTTCGCATTTTCGGATTTTTATCTCATTATAAAATTTGCATTTTTCTGAATAAAGTGACATATGTATCACTTATAAACTCATATGGGAAGTATTTTATTTCATTTTTTTAAAATATAACCTACACCGGTTGAAAATGTTAAAATTTTTACGTGCATTCCTTCAACATCTAATAAAATCTGTAATTTTTTATAGATAAGGCTGTTGATTGCTGTGTTATAAAGGTTAAATTAAGTGTTTGTATTGGTAGCACTGTCACAAACGGTATCGTAACTTTTCGTAGTATAAACACGCGTTGTATGTCGAAGTGCTAACGTTTTTCCGAGGAAAAGTGACGAATAGATTGGTAAATCTCTCAAAAAGTAAAGTATGACGCCAAAACGAAGTGTTTTTAAGGAACGTAGATTTCGTTGTAATAGATTTTAGAATAAAGGGAAACATTGTGTTCCACATGTGGCGTGTGAAGTTACAGACAATAAAATAGAGGCAAACTTGTCAGTATCTAAAGAAAACCCATTAGTGCTTCGTAGATTAAAATAAACGTTGTGATACAAAGTTTTCTCCAAACGAAAATGCTGTAAATGGTAGGTTAGGTTATATTCTGGTAGAATTGCACATCATAACAAGGGTGTTAGGTGAATGTGTGTGTTGTAAAATATGTGAAACACCAGTTACTTTACATAAAGACAGTGAGGTATCAAATGGACTAGCCAGGAATCTTATCATTCACTGTTCCAGTTCTAAATATACTAATTCATTTTGGAATTCTGATAAGTGTAAAGATAATTATTTTGAAGTAAATGTTAGATGGTTTTATGGATTGAGAGCTATTGGCAAAGGACACACTGCATCAGAAACAACGTGTGCTGTGATGAATATGCCACGCCCACCTCGTAAAATCGACAAGTATGCAGGATTTATTGGAGATGCCGTGGAATTTGTTGCATGTGAGTCAATGAATGGTGCTGCAAACGAAGTTGTTGAAATAAATGATGCTACGACTGACATACCAGTAGCTTTTGATGACACTTGGCAGGAGCGCGGCTACAGTTCTAAGAATTCTGTTGCTACGGTGACCAGTGTGGATACTGGAAAGCTAATAAATTTCCAGATTTCAACCAGACATTGTTATAAGAATAAACCAGGGATGAAGAAGGGCATATCTGTGACAGAAGTTATGAAGGAATAAGTGGTGGTATGGAGGTCTTCGTGGTTACTGAAATTTTTAGTCGATCAGTGAACAAAAGGAGAGTGTTTTACGCTAAGTTCTTAGGTGGTGAAGACTCAAAAGCATATAACAGTGCAGTAGCCGCTCAGCCTTAGGGTGAGAAGATTATCACAAAACTGGAATGTGTTTGTCATGTCCAGAAGAGGATGGGCACCAGTTTGAGGTAGGTGAAACAAAGTTTGAGAGACAAGAAACTTTCTGATGGTAAAACCATAAGAAGCAGGCTGACAGACCAAATTATTGATGAGCTACAGCACTATCATGGGATGGTTGTTAAAAATAATACTGAGAATTTGTTGAAAATGAAGCAGGCAACCTTCTTCCACAAACTGTCAACTGATGAAAAACCAGTACACCACATTTGCCCTCCTGGACCTGATTCACGGTGCAATTACCGAAATGCCCAGTACTCAAACAGTTCATGCAGCAATAAACATTCGATCCCAGCAGCAGTCATGGATATAATACAATCTATGTACAGAGACCTGGAAAATCCTGAATTACTGAAGAAGTGCTCGCGTGGTCAGACTCAAAATCTCAATGAGTCGTTCAATAATCTTATATGGACTCGCTTACCAAAAACTTTTTTTATTGGAATGAAGAAAGTGGGATGTCAGTAATGCTGTTATTGCTTTTAATGATGGCAACATTGGTAGGGTGAAATTGCTATAGCGTATGGGAATTAACTCTGGAGCAAACTGCATCGGAGAACTTGAACGGATTGACAAGGTTCGCATTAATAAAGCAAAGAATGCAGCACAGTTGGCTACTAAGGAGTCCAGAAAGAAGAAAAGAAGTAAAGACTTGGGAAAAGATCAAGAGGAAGATATACATTATAGTGCAGGGTTCTTCTGAGTGACTAAAAATAAAAAATTAAGAATATATTAAGTGAGTTACAGTCTTTCGAAACTTTAGCAGCCGTTCCTGAAAATTTACATTTTCTGTTGCATTCTTCCCTAAATCTCAAAAACCACTTCAAGCAGAGTATAAAAATTTTCAGGGAGTAATAACATACATATCCTGAGTCTACCGAACTGAAAGAAGAACGTAATGGTAGGTATAATTAAAATTATTTAGGATAACGTACAAAAAATTCTCAAAATTTTAACCGTGTAATTAAAAAATTGTATCTCCGAAAGCAGTCGTTGAAATGCCATTATTGTAGTTCAGTAGACTCAGAACATACAGTTTAATGTCCCGTAAAAGTTTCATGTCAATGGTTACAGTTGTTCTTTAAATACAGGGAAACCAAGTCACTAAATTTAACATTGTCGTGATAAGGCGTTCCAACTACCCTTAATGAAACTACAGGAAATATTTGCTGATAAATTGTCCTGCTAGGATAATATTAAGAGTTGCTGCAGATGTATAAGTGGCCAAAAAAATACAAATGGATCTTATCACTGATTTTGAGAAATGTAAATAAAACTGAATTGCTCTCTGACGATCAAATCGTGTTGAAATGTATGTTGTTAATGACTTCAATAATCATATTCAAAGAGCGCAACACTTAGAGCTACAATCTCCAAAATAGTAAAGTACTTTATACACCTAATTTACACCATACACTGTGTCCTGTTCTGATAGTTTCCTTCATCTGTTTGTAGGTTCTTCTAATGTCGCCCATCATTCCAGTTCGCTTCCTAGCTCTTCCTCTTATTCCTTCCACTTTTTCCTGTATAATTCTTTGCTGGAGGCAATTACTACGCATTGTTATGTACCAGGTAAGATTTTTTTTCTCTTTGTGATGGCTTCCAGTAATCTTCTTTCTTCCTCTATTTTCATTATCACTTCTTCATTTTAAGTCTATCAGTACACTTCACCTTATGCATTCTTCTCCATAGCCACAATTCTGAATTTTCTAAATATCTTTCTGTTTTCCTTTTAACAGTCCATGATTCACTGGTGTACAACACTATGCTCCTGACATAACATTTAGCAAATCTGTTCCTCAGCTTCATTGGGATTCATCTAGATGCTAGTAGTTACTTCACCTTTTCAGATGCTCTCTTCCCCATAGATATTCTCCTCCCTATTTCTTCTGTACTGCTTGCTTTCCATGCAACCAAATTTCCCAGGTACAGAAAGTATTTTACTTTTCCTATATTTTTTCTTCTAAAAATATACTAACAGGATCTTCCTTCTGGGTTAGTCTTATCACTTTTGTCTTTCCTGCAGCTGTCTTCATTCCATACTCAACGCTCCTTCTTCCAGTACTCTTCAACATCTGTTTCTCTGATTCCGCCAGCACTGCTTGATAATCCGCGTATTTTACAGTCTTTATCCTTTCTCCTGCAATAACAATGTCTCTTACGTCTTTGTTCCCTTGCCTATCAGTTCTTCTCCATATATGTTGAACAGGTTCGATGACAGTGAGCATCCTTTCCTTATACCCCTTCCAATGCTCAGCTCTTCCGTCTCTTTATTTCCTACTCAGTCACTCTTCCTTTTGTGTGCATCTCTTTTATTAACTCTTTATCTTCCCAGTGTATACCAACATCTTTTCAAATTCTCAGCAGTATACAGCAGTTGAATCTACAGAATTCCTTCTTCCAGTCGATAAAACAAATATACACACCCTTGTTCGTTTCTCTCATTCTTTCTTCAGTCATTGTAAGGCCACCCTTAGCATCTCTTGTCCCTTTGCTCTTTCTCAGGACGAACTGGTATTCTCCTGTATTTTCCCGAATTTTTTTTTCAGTTCTCCTTAGTACCACACATGTGTAACATGACGCACAAAACTAATTGTCCTTTGACCTTTGCATTCTTTTGCATTGTACTTCTTGGGGAATGGTACTAGAATGGTCTTAAGTAGATCTCGAGGGGAAATTTCTGTGTCATAATTTCTGTGTACTACCTCAGCCAGTGTAGCTACCGAATTTGGACCTAAGACTTTCAGTGCCTCTTGATGCTCTTCTGTCAGTGCCCAGTACTTTATTCTCCCTGATTTCCTAAAGTGCCTTCTCCAATTCGCATTTCAGTATCTTAGGACCACGTCTTCTTCATGGTGTACTCTTTGATTTTCCAAACAACTCTGGTGTTGTCCGCCTATGCACAGTATAACTCTTCCACGAAATCCATCATAACTTCCTTATCGTCTTCTGTACGTACTGTATTGCTCCCATGTTTATTTAAAATTCCTTGATTACTTATTTTCCTTACTTCTATTCTGCTAAGGATTTCTCTGTCGTGTAAATTTCCTCCAATATTCCTTTCTTTTCTAATTCTTCCATTTATTCGCACTGTTTCCGCATCCAATTCTCTCTAGCTTGGTCAATTAACTTTCTTAGTTCATTCTTCATTCTTCTGTGCTGTCTCCCGAATTGTCGTTCTTGCATTTCCTGCGCTTATCAACTTTTTCTTATTTCTTGCCCTTTTAACTTCTCCAGTTTATATCTCTAATACTTCAAACATTGTTTTTCCAGTGGAATTCCACTCTTTAGTGACTTCTGCATTTCTCCTTACATGTTCCAGTTTATTTTCGACAAAGAGAATGTACTCTTTCTTAAAGTTCTCATTCTTCAATTTCCAAACATCCCATTTCTTTATCTGCACTGTTTCCTCAATTGCTTTACACTTGTTCGACCTATACTTGAGTATTGCTCATCAGGGTGGGATCCGTACCAGATCGGGTTGACGGAGGAGATAGAGAAGATCCAAAGAAGAGCGGCGCGTTTCGTCACAGGGTTATTTGGTAACCGTGATAGCGTTACGGAGATGTTTAACGAACTCAAGTGGCAGACTCTGCAAGAGAGGCGCTCTGCATCGCGGTGTAGCTTGCTCGCCAGGTTTCAAGAGGGTGCGTTTCTGGATGAGGTATCGAATATATTGCTTCCCCCTACTTATACCTCCCGAGGAGATCACGAATGTAAAATTAGAGAGATTAGAGCGCGCACGGAGGCTTTCAGACAGTCGTACTTCCCGCGAACCATACGCGACTGGAACAGAAAAGGCAGGTAATGACAGTGGCACGTAAAGTGCCGTCCGCCACACACCGTTGGGTGGCTTGCGGAGTATAAATGTAGATGTAGATGTAGATCCTAGTATCTGCCACAAATAAGTTATGTTCTATATCGGCATCTGTTCCTGGAACACTCTCAGTGATGTTTTTTAAGCTCCGACGCGCATAAACCTAAAATACTCATATCACGTAACTCCATTTCTCTCTTCATGTTTTCTAATGTCGCTTTTTTATTCATCGTCTTCACATTCCATGCAGCAATCCTCAATAGAAATGTTTCTCATTTCCTCCTCTTCATTCAATTCAGTGGACGGTTCTTCTGAGTAAGTTCTCTACCAGAGATACTATTGTATGCCTATTCTGAAATATTACATCTCAGGAACAAACATACTTGAGAACACAGTCCAGTGAGACTAGGGGTACCACATGGGTCTTTGATACGGTGATGCCTCTCGCTTCCATAAGCTACTCCAAAAATGGTTCAAATCGCTCTAAGCACTATGGGACTTAACATCTGTGGTCATCAGTCCCCTAGACTTAGAACTACTTAAACCTAACTAACCTAAGGACATCACACACATCCATGCCCGAGGCAGGATTCGAACCTGTGACCGAAGCAGCTGCGCTGTTCCGGACTGAAGCCTACTCCTTTAGGAGTAATTTCCTATTCCAAGGGCAACAGACTGCTCTGTCTTCTACTCCCTCACTGACCCTGGAATGAGTCCCGTTATGCCGAGAGACATTCGGTCTCTGTGTCGTTAGCCCCTTGTAAAACAAACCTTAGGATCAAATGGGTCTCCCTAGACTTCCATTACTTGCAGAGAAGTTTCTTATATTGGTGGAGACGAACGCACGAGTGATCCCTTAAACAAGTACACGTCTGCCTTGTTCCCTCATCTTCGTCCTACTTATTATAGTGCCCCATCTTTAATTATTTTGACGTCGAAACATCGACGAGACGCTAAATTGAAATCTTTGTGCCTTCATTTGAATTGTATTCACGTGGCTTAGAAAAAGGTGTCGTCTTTGGTATGTAGTAGCTGTTTTGACGACTGTTCAGGCACAATACGGTTTTTTCCAAATTTCCACCTCAGATAAACAATTCACATACAATTAAAAATACACTACTGGCCATTAAAATTGCTACACCAAGAAGAAATGCAAATGATAAACGGGTATTCATTGGACAAATATATTATATTAGAACCGACATGTGATTACATTTCGACGCAGTTTGGGTGCATAGATCCTGAGAAATCAGTACCCAGAACAACCACCTCTGGCCGAAATAACGGCCTTGATACGCCTGGGCATTGAGTCAAACAGAACTTGGACGGCGTGTACAGGTACAGCTGCCCATGCAGCTTCAGCACGATACCACACTTCATCAAGAGTAGTGACTGGCGTATTGTGACGAGCCAGTTGCTCGCCCACCATTGACCAGACGTTTTCAATTGGTGAGAGATCTGGAGAATGTGCTCGCCAGGGCAGCAGTCGAACATTTTCTGTATGCAAAAAGGCCCGTACAGGACCTGTTACATGCGGTCGTGAATTATCCTACTGAAATGTAGGGTTTCGCAGGGATCGAATGAAGGCTAGAGCCACGGGTCGTAACACATCTGAAATGTAACGTTCGCTGTTCAAAGTGCCGTCAATGTCAACAAGAGGTGACGGAGACGTGTAACCAATGGCACCCCATACCATCATGGCGGGTGATACGCCAGTATGGCGATGACGAATACACGCTTGCAATGTGCGTTCACCGAGATGTCGCCAAACACGGATGCGACCACCATGATGCTGTAAACATTAGCTGGATTCATCTGAAAAAGTGACGTTTTGCCATTCGTGCACCCAGGTTCGTCGTTGAGTACACCATCGCAGGCGCTCCTGTCTGTGATGCAGCGTCAAGAATAACCGCAGCTATGGTCTCCGAGCTGATAGTCCATGCTGCTGCAAACGTCGTCGAACTGTTCGTGCAGATGGTTGTTGTCTTGCAAACGTCCCCATCTGTTGACTCAGGGATCAAGACGTGGCTGCACGATCCGTTACAGCCATGCAGATAAGATGCCTGTCATCTCGACTGCTAGTGATACGAGGCTGTTGGGATCCAGCACGGCGTTCGGTATTACCCTCCTGAACCCACCGATTCCATATTCTGCTAACAGTCATTGGATCTCAAACAACGCGAGCAGCAATGTCGCGATACGATAAACCGCAATCGCGATGGGCTACGATCGGACCTTTATCAAAGTCGGAAACGTGATGGTACGCATTTCTCCTTCTTACACGAGGCGTCACAACAACGTTTCACCAGGCAACGCCGGTCAACAGCTGTTTGTGTATGAGAAATCGGTTGGAAACTTTCCTCATGTCAGCACTTTGTAGGTGTCGCCACCGGCGCCTACCTTGTGTGAATGCTCTGAAACGCTAATCATTTGCATATCACAGCATCTTCTTCCTGTGGGTTAAATTTCGCGTCTGTAGCACGTCATCTTCGTGGTGTAGCAATTTTATTGGCCATTAGTGTACAAAGGCGCACAGAACAGAGGTTAGTTGATTCACAGACTAAACCCAAACACAAGCCTCCGCTCCTAAAATTAGCTTAGGATAACGTCAGGTTTGGTATCCGACCATGAAAATGCACATCAAATTCAAGGTCAAGGCACGCTCTTGTCGTACTGACACTGCTGAAGGAGAATAACGTGGAGAAGAAACAGCAAAAGCTTACGGTTAATGATGGAACGGACATTAAACAATCAGAACCGTGTTGCTAGAAGCCGATGTGCCTGCATGCTGTGTCGGCACCGGCAAAGGCCGCGGACTAGATTGCGACAGACGTGGCTCGTGACCCGGGCCTGCGGGCTGTCCGGCGTGAACTTGACAACGCCCTGCCCAGTCACGACCGCTTCTTGCAACACAGTAACCACTACTTGCGCCCTGCTATTTTTAATTCAAATTTGGCCACACTTGCTCACCCTGCGTGCTAAGCGTACCGGGGCCTCGCACGCGCTGACGTACGCCAGAACTCACGCACACGCTCACAGAAGCCCCTACGGCTGCGCAGTTAATATGTCAGTTGCGTCACAACTTCTGACGGATAAAAGCGTATGCGATACACCCACTACTTACGTGCAAAGCGTAAGGAACTTGTGGAATGACGACATCGTAATGGACAGAGGTGATGTAGTTACAATCATATTCGACGACGAGTTGGCCCCAGTTGATTTAATTGCACACGCTATATGAACGGTACACGTAACAGCGCGAAATAGGTGAATACCAGAAAAATTTCAATGCATGTCTTAGAAAGTTGTCTTCATTTCTCAAGGACGTTCACAACAACCCTGAATATACCTATGGTGGTGGTGGTGGTTAGTGTTTAACGTCACGTAGACAACGAGGTCATTAGAGACGGAGCGCAAGCTCGGGTTAGGGAAGGATTGGGAAGGAAATCGGCCGTGCCCTTTCAAAGGAACCATCCCGGCATTTGCCTGAAACGATTTAGGGAAATCACGGAAAACCTAAATCAGGATGGCTGGAGACGGGATTGAACCGTCGTACTCCCGAATGCGAGTCCAGTGTGCTAACCACTGCGCCACCTCGCTCGGTAATATACCTATGTAACTAATAACAACACACCAGACTCTCGAACATTATTTAAAAGCACATTCAGCGTCGTGCATTTGCTGGGAAGTAGTGTGGTCAATGTCAGCCATCAGCAAGATGGAGTTAATCGGTCGCCTGCATTATTTCTTCTCCTTGTTTTGCTACGGAGAATAAAACTGTCCCATTACTATTCTGACTCTGTTCATGAGTGTTTATTGGTTTTGTTTATTTCTTATCGATTTCGAAGTTGGACCGCTTCATCTTCAGCCCTGGAAATTTGTAAATTTGTGGTTGGATCTTATGGGACAAAAATGCTCAGGTCATCGGTCCCTAAGCTTACACACTACTTAATCTAACTTAAACTAACTTACGCTATGGACAACACACACACACACACACACACACACACACACACACACATGCCTGAGGGAGGACTCGAACCTCCGACGGAGGGAGCCGTGCGGACCGTGACAAGCCGCCACACACCTCGCGGCTACCCCGCGCGGCCTTCAGCTCTGTGATAGATGACATATACCACTCAGAGAATATCCGGTTAATGTAATTCAGTACCTCCGATACAGTGACTTTACAGCTTTAGAAGCCGCGCGGGATTAGCCGAGCTGTCTAGGGCGCTGCAGTCATGGACTGTGCGGCTGATCCCGGCGGAGGTTCGAGCCCTCCCTCGGGCATGGGTGTGTGTGTGTTTGTCCTTAAGATAATTTAGGTTAAGTAGTGTGTAAGCTTAGGGACTGATGACCTTATCACTTAAGTCCCATAAGATTTCACACACATTCGAACATTTTTTTGAACAGCTTTAGACTGTCGCAAGCGGTGGGTGGGTGGGTGTGAAATCTTAAGGGACTTAACTGCTGAGGTCATCAGTCCCTAAGCTTACACACTACTTAACCTAAACTATCCTAAGGACAAACACACACACCCACGCCCGAGGGAGGACTCGAACCTCCGCCGGGATCAGCCGCACAGTCCATGACAGCAGCGACCTACACCGCTCGGCTAGTCCCGCGCGGCTCGCAAGCGGTCTTGAGTATAAGATGGTAAAGTAGATTTACAGCAGCCAATGAAGTGTTAATGAGAAGATTTTCATTTGATCACAGGGAACGCAAATATTAGTTTCCAACGTAACGTTATCTTTCAGATCAGAGTGTAAGGAAATCGTGTTGTTGGGAAAAATAAATCGTTTGCTTAGCGCGTTTGTCAAAAGTTAACGCAGCAAAATGGGACACAAAAAATTGAAAAAAATTTCAACATAATTCTCCTACGTCAATCGCAAAAGAAGATATGAAGGAAGGTTAGCGTTTAATGTCCTATCAGCGACCGGGACATTTGTGACTAACCACCAACTCGGATACGATAAGAGTTGTGAGGCAAATCCGTCAGGTCATTTTCGAAAGAAACATTCCGGTATTCCTTCAGTGTCTATAGGGAGACGACGGAAAACCTTAATGTGAATTGTTATTTTAGCCCTATTTCTCCTCAATACGAGTAATCAGAAAATGTCATATGTAGTAACTGAAGTCCAAATTAGTTTTTCATCTTCACTGTATCAATTCTTTTGCTAGGAACACTTGAACAGATTCACCCCCACATCAAGTAAAAAAAAATGAGAAAAAAACCTGTCTTACTTAGTATTTCTATTCACTTTGACTGCTTAGACTGTTGATGTGAAAGCTGTGGTTAATGCATCAAGATAATATCAGTACTGAATTTGACCGGCTGTCGCTGTTTGCTTCATCGAGTCACAGACGTCACACAAAAAATATTTCTATCGGTTTCCAAATTTGTTCCAGCTATACCTGTGACCGGCCCGCTTGTACAGCTTAAAGCATAGTGTGTTAGCTTGTGTGAACTGGTGAGGCAGAGCCCCATCGAATCCGCGTAGCAGTTTAACGATGGTTGGTCAGGTACCTGGCCAGCCTGGGTGTGGTTTGCTCGCTTAGGCAAACTCTGGACTGGTCCCCAATCAACGTCTCAGAAGATGTGATATGATACAGACGTAATTAACACACAAAATAAAATTTACATGTTTCACTCATAGATTTGCTGTTCCCTGTTGCTGCCTGTTTGGGTGTGGACAGTCGTTGCGTCTCAGGTAGCTAGAACGAAAGGAACGTGTAATTGTCCAACAATGTGGAAACACTACATCAACAGGTGCAGCGTATATTCAGTTACATTGTATTGTGTGAACGGAATTAGACCCCCTGAACTGAAATGAACAGGTGAATGGGAATGCTCGTATAAAGCAGCAGATCCGTTCTCGAGTCCTAATCTGGCAAAAATATTCATTCTTCACAACCCATTTATTACATTTAATTATAGTTAGTTATACACTCCTGGAAATGGAAAAAAGAACACATTGACACCGGTGTGTCAGACCCACCATACTTGCTCCGGACACTGCGAGAGGGCTGTACAAGCAATGATCACACGCACGGCACAGCGGACACACCAGGAACCGCGGTGTTGGCCGTCGAATGGTGCTAGCTGCGCAGCATTTGTGCACCGCCGCCGTCAGTGTCAGCCAGTTTGCCGTGGCATACGGAGCTCCATCGCAGTCTTTAACACTGGTAGCATGCCGCGACAGCGTGGACGTGAACCGTATGTGCAGTTGACGGACTTTGAGCGAGGGCGTATAGTGGGCATGCGGGAGGCCGGGTGGACGTACCGCCGAATTGCTCAACACGTGGGGCGTGAGGTCTCCACAGTACATCGATGTTGTCGCCAGTGGTCGGCGGAAGGTGCACGTGCCCGTCGACCTGGGACCGGACCGCAGCGACGCACGGATGCACGCCAAGACCGTAGGATCCTACGCAGTGCCGTAGGGGACCGCACCGCCACTTCCCAGCAAATTAGGGACACTGTTGCTCCTGGGGTATCGGCGAGGACCATTCGCAACCGTCTCCATGAAGCTGGGCTACGGTCCCGCACACCGTTATGCCGTCTTCCGCTCACGCCCCAACATCGTGCAGCCCCCCTCCAGTGGTGTCGCGACAGGCGTGAATGGAGGGACGAATGGAGACGTGTCGTCTTCAGCGATGAGAGTCGCTTCTGCCTTGGTGCCAATGATGGTCGTATGCGTGTTTGGCGCCGTGCAGGTGAGCGCCACAATCAGGACTGCATACGACCGAGGCACACAGGGCCAACACCCGGCATCATGGTGTGGGGAGCGATCTCCTACACTGGCCGTACACCACTGGTGATCGTCGAGGGGACACTGAATAGTGCACGGTACATCCAAACCGTCATCGAACCCATCGTTCTACCATTCCTAGACCAGCAAGGGAACTTGCTGTTCCAACAGGACAATGCACGTCCGCATGTATCCCGTGCCACCCAACGTGCTCTAGAAGGTGTAAGTCAACTACCCTGGCCAGCAAGATCTCCGGATCTGTCCCCCATTGAGCATGTTTGGGACTGGATGAAGCGTCGTCTCACGCGGTCTGCACGTCCAGCACGAACGCTGGTCCAACTGAGGCGCCAGGTGGAAATGGCATGGCAAGCCGTTCCACAGGACTACATCCAGCATCTCTACGATCGTCTCCATGGGAGAATAGCAGCCTGCATTGCTGCGAAAGGTGGATATACACTGTACTAGTGCCGACATTGTGAATGCTCTGTTGCCTGTGTCTATGTGCCTTTGGTTCTGTCAGTGTGATCATGTGATGTATCTGACCCCAGGAATGTGTCAATAAAGTTTCCCCTTCCTGGGACAATGAATTCACGGTGTTCTTATTTCAATTTCCAGGAGTGTATATTCATGGCTCGGCAGATAATAAACAATGTATGAAATAAAACATTAATTATGATTATAGACGAATAAACTAAATCTGAATGCGAAGAAACTCACCATCAGTTAATGTAGTGTTAATTTCAGTATTCTGCATGTATTACGCTCTTCCAGCAACCACTACAGAGGGTGGTCCATTGATCGTGCCCGGGACAAATATCTCACGAAATAAGCGCCAAACGAAAAAACTACAAAGAACGAAACTCGTCTAGCTTGAAGGGGAAAACCAGATGGCGCTATGGTTGGCCCGCTTGATGGCGCTGCCATAGGTGAAACGGATATCAACTGCGTTTTTTTAAAATAGGAACCCCCAGTTTTTATTACATATTCGTGTAATACGTAAAGAAATATGAATGTTTTAGTTGGACGAGTTTTTTCGCTTTGTGATAGATGACGCTGTAATAGTCACAAACATATGGCTCACAATTTTAGACGAACAGATGGTAACAGGAAGGTTTTTTAAATTAAAATACAGAACGTAGTTACGTTTGAACTTTTCATTTCGGCTGTTACAATGTGAGACATGGACCTTTGTGAACTTATCATTTCTGAGAACGCATGCTGTTATAGTGCGATTACCTGTAAATACAACAGTAATGCATTAAATGTTCAAAATGATGTCCGTCAACCTCAATGCATTTGGCAATACGTGTAACGACATTCCTCTCAACAGCGAGTAGTTCGCCTTCCGTAATGTTCGCACATGGATTGACAATGCCCTGATGCATGTTGTCAGGCGTTGTCGGTGGATCACGATGGCAAATATTCTTCAACTTTCCCCACAGAAAGAAATCCGGGGACGTCAGATCCGGTGAACGTGCGGGCCATGATATGGTGCTTCGACGACCAATCCACCTGTCACGAAAAATGATATTCAATACCGCTTCAACCGCAAGCGAGCTATGTGCCGGACCTTCATCATGTTGGAAGTACATCGCCATTCTGTCATGCAGTGATACATCTTGTAGTAACATCGGTAGAACATTACGTAGGAAACCAGCATACAATGCACCATTTAGACTGCCATCGGTAAAATGGGGACCAATTATCCTTCCTCCCATAATGCCGCACCATACATTAACCCGCCAAGGTCGCTGATGTTCCACTTGTCGCAGCCATCGTGGATTTTCGGTTGCCCAGTAGTGCATATTATGCCGGTTTACGTTACCGCTTTTCGTGAATGACGCTTCGTCGCTAAATAGAACGCGTGCAAAAAATCTGTCATCGTCCCGTAATTTCTCTTGTGTACGACGTACACGACGTTCAACGTCGTCGCCATGCAATTCCTGGTGTATAGAGGTATGGTAACGGTGTAATCGATGTTGATGTAGCATTTTCATCACCTACGTTTTTCAGATTCCCGATTATCGCGCGATTTGTCTGCTACTGATGTGCGGATTAGCCGCGACAGCAGCTAAAACACCTACTTGGGCATCATCATTTATGCAGGTCGTGGTTCACGTTTCACATGTGGCTGAACACTTCCTGTTCCCTTAAATAACGTAACTATCCGGCGAACGGTCCGGACACTTGGATGATGTCGTCCAGGATACCAAGCCGCATACAAAGCACACGCCCGTTGGGCATTTTGATCACAATAGCGATATATAAACACGATATCGACCTTTTAAGTAATTGATAAACGGTCCATTTTAACACGGGTAATGGATCACGAAGCAAATACCGTCCGTACTGGCGGAATGTTACGTGATACCAAGTACTTATACGTTTGTGACTATTACAGCGCCATCTGTCACATAGCGAAAAACGTGGTCCAAATAAAACAATCATATTGCTTTACTTACTACAAGTTTAACAAAAATAGGGGTTCCTATTTAAAAAAACGCAGTTGATATCCGTTTGACGTATGGCAGCGCCATCTAGCGGGCCAACCATAGCGCCATCTGGTTTCCCCCTTCAAGCTAGACGAGTTTCGTTCTTTTTAGTTTTTCCGCTTGATGCTTATTTCGTGAGATATTTGGCCCGGTCGATATCAATGGACCACCCTGTACAGTCCACTCGAGGGAAATACCCAGGAATAGCACACCATATAAACGGCTCAAAGAAAGTTTCACTAGAACAAGTATTTTAAGAATTAGAAGGAGAACAAGGATTTAGTCTATATGTTTTTACCACCAAACTTAGACTATGTTAACATACTCACGTAGATAACATCGTTTCAGATAGGATGCTGAGCAATGTGTTGTAAAATTACAGAAATGTCTGTGGCTAATGAAAAATGTTTCCTAATAGTTGAAATATTCGGAAATTAATATCAACTTCCTTAATAAATATTTTTTTTTTTTTGCGGATTTTGTGACCAGTTTCTTGCATATATATTATTCATCTAAGTGATTTACACTATGTGATCAAAAGTATCCGGACACTACCAAAAACATACGTTTTTCATATTAGGTGTATTGTGCTGCCACCTACTGCCAGGTAGTCATTAAACATAGTGAGAGAGGAGAATGGGGCGCTCCGCGGAACTCACGGACTACGAACGTGGTCAGGTGATTGGGTGTCACTTGTGTCATACGTCTGTACATGAGATTTCCACACTCTTAAACATCCCTAGGTCCACTGTTTCCGATAAGATAGTGAAGTGGAAACGTGAAGGAACACGTACAGCACAAAAGCGTGCAGGTCGTCATCGTCTGTTGACTGACAGAGACCGCCGATAGTTGAAGAGGATGGTAATGTGTAATAGGCAGACATTTGTCCAGACCATCACCCAGGAATTCCAAACTGCGTCAGGATCCAGTGCAAGTACTAAGACAGTTAGGCGGGAGGTGAGAAAACTTGGATTTTATGGTCGAGCGGCTGCTCATAAGCCACATATTACACGGGCAAATGCCAAACGACGCCTCGCTTGGTGTAAGGAGCGTAATCATTGGACGATTGAACAGTGAAAAAACGTTGTGTGGGATGACGAATCACTGTACACAATTTGGCGGTCCAATGGCAGGATGTGGGTATGGCGAATGCCCGGTGAACGTCGTCTGCCAACGTGTGTAGTGCCAACAGTAAAATTCGGAGGCGGTGGTGTTATGGTGTTGTCGTGTTTTTCATGGAGGGGTCCTGCAGGCCTTGTTGTTTTGCGTGGCACTATGACAGCAGAGGCCTACACTGATGTTTCAAGCACCTTATTTCTTCCCACTGTTGAAGAGCAATTCGGGGATGGCGATTGCATCTTTCAACACGATCGAGCACCTATTCATAATGCACTGCCTGTGGTGGAGTGGTTAAGCGACAATAACATCCCTGTAATGGACTGGCCTGCACAGAGTCCTGACCAGAATCCAATACATCACCTTTGGGACGTTTTGGAACGCGGACTTCGTGCCAGGCCTTACCGATTGACATCGATACCTCTCCTCAGTGCAGCACTCCGTGAAGAATGGGCTTCCATTACCCAAGAAACCTTCCAGCACGTGATTGAACGTATGCCTGCGAGAGTGGAAGCTGTGTTCAAGGCTAAGGGTGGGCCAACACCGTATTGAATTCCAGCATTACCGATGGAGGGCGCCACGAACTTGTAAGTCATTTTCAGCTAGGTGTCCGGATACATTTGATCACACAGTGTAGGTTGAAAACACCTGTGTGTTGGCACGTTAGTTTAGATTTCTTTATTGCGCAACACAGTATCGTTTACAATGAAATGAAATGGGCTTATCGCATCGTTGGCCCGGAGGTCCCATTCGGGTTGGTTCGGCCGCCAAGTGCAAATCTTATTTCATTCGACACTACATTGGGTGACTTGCGCGCCGATGATGAGGATGAAATGATGATGAGGACAACGGAACACCCAGTCCATGAGCGGAGAAACCAGCCGAGAATCGAACCAGGGCCCGCTTGGACGGGAGGCACGCACTTCACCACCCAGCCAAGCAGGCGGACATCATTTACAATTATTTACAATCACAATTTATTTTGTTTATTTTCTTTGTTGTAGTTGGTTTTGTGAAGGATAAATTCATTGTTCGCTCGTCAATGAAGACAAATGATTGGGTTTCGACATACGCAGATATTGCTTCAGATGATTGAAATTCACCTGATGTACGGAATGAAACAAAGAAATGTGGTCACTTTGGTGGTGGCCGTTCTTTTCAAAAACAGTGGAAAAACAAGTGTAAGTTTATGTTATATGGTGAGAAGTGTGGTAAAGTGTCTTGCTGTAGTAGTAATTCATTAAACTGTGAACATGAAGCGTTTCATGTCTAAGGTTAAGGATTGATAAATGAAGTCTGCATGAGTTGCTCTGTTGAGAATATTATCTTCATTACGTTATCTCGTCGTGCAGCTGTTACCAATCCGTCGTCACACAGATCAAAAGCCGCGAGGAATTAGACGAGTGGTCTAAGGCGCTGCAGTCATGGACTGTGCGGCTGATCCCGGCGGAGGTTCGAGTCCTCCCTCGGGCATGGGTGTGTGTGTTGATCCTCAGTGTAATTTAGGTTAAGTAGTGTGTAAGCTTAGTTACTGATGACCTTAGCAGTTAAGTCCCATAAGATTTCACACACATTTAAACATTTTTGAACACAGATCAAAATTCTAGTTATAATGAGTTTAGATTTAGGTGCTGAAGGTAGCTCCGATTTGTCCTCTTGACATCGGCATACAAAGTACAGATGGCTTTCGCACAACACGTCAACTGAAGCAGGTTCTCTTGTGGCTAACTAAGTGTAACACAATTTGATAAGTCCCAGTGCTTTTCGATAACTGGGGATTAAATTAGCGACATATGTCAACACAAGCAAGCTTCGATTTGATTTCGATGTGATATTTCTCAGATTAATGAATTATTTTTTGGTTTCTATAATACTCAATCTACCACAGCTGAAGCATTGCTGACAATTTTAGTGGATGTTCTCACTCGGTTCTCTCTAGATATTAAGTCATGCAAAGGTACTGCTACTGACAGAGGGTTACAATATGACTCACGCTTTTACTGGGTAGCGAGCAAAAATTAGAGAAACTGAGCAGCGAGTTCTGCATGTTCACCGTTTGGCCCTTTCTTTGAACCTTGTGACCCAATTGCAATACAAAATGTTACCGTGGTGAGAAATTATCTTTCAAACGTGAAATAAGTGACAGATTTTGTACACATGTGCCCCAAGCGAATAGCAATATTTCTTAATCTCCGTAAACTGCCAAGACGCTAGCTTTATTCATCCTGTAGCTATTCGGCTTTTACACCCTGTCAGGTGGCGTTGTAGAATAAGTTCGTTGAAACCGTTTTTCCAGAGTTACGAATAGTTATTTTTTGTTCTTCGAGAAATTCGAGCTCGAAAAATCCGATGCCGGTGATGTGTTCTTTTGAATTTATCTTTATCGCTACAGTTTTTATAAAAATTTTAGGAGCAGCTGAATATTGTTCTGCAAAATTCCTCTCTACAGCTCGTAAAAGCCACGGACAATATGTGTAGTGCCCGAGATGTAAAATTAATTGAACTGACGATAGTTTCGATGAAACATGGAGCTCTTGCTTACAATTTGTAAGTAGGCTGTTTAGGTTTTTATGTTGGTAACGCCACGTAGCGCTCTGTATGAAAATCACTGACTGTGCTGTGTGCACTCTGTGGCTGGTTGGACTCATTGTTGGAATATTCGCTTGTGTAGTGTTGGGCAGCTGGATGTGAACACCACGTCACGTTGCGCACAGTTGGAGGTGAGCTGCCAGCAGTGGTGGATGTGGGGAGAGGGATGCTAGGGTTTTGAGAGGTTACTATAAGCGGACGATCTGGACGTGTGTCCGCCAGAAAAAGGAAATTTGTAAAGGTGAATATTATCAATTTATATATATGATGACTTTTGTACATTATTAAGGTAAATACATTGTTTGTTATCTATCAAAATCTTTCATTTGCTAACTATGCCTATCAGTAGCTAGTGACTTCAGCAGTTAGAATCTTTTATTTAATTGGCAGTATTGGCGCTCGCTGTATTTCAGCAGTTCGAGTAACGAAGATTTTTGTGAGGTAAGTGATTCATGAAAGGTATAGGTTATTGTCAGTCAGGGCCATTCTTTTGTAGGGATTCTTGAAAGTCAGACTGTGTTGCGCTAAAAAATATCGTGTGTTAGTTTAGTGATGATCAGAATAAGTAAAAAGAGCACTGTCTGAGTACATTCAGTTTTACTCTACTGTCTTTCTATCAAATATTGTACAAGTTTACTAGCACAGTCATTCATAATTTTTTCTAAGGGGACGTTACATACGTCGACCATTAGCCGAGGATACCTCACTGGAGTCTTCTGATTTTTTTGTGTAGTTTTTGTAATTAGTGTAGTTATTGTTTATTGCTAGTGCGTAATTGTTCAGAGAATTTCCTTTGTAGTTCTAGTTTTTCATTGCGGTACAACTAAACAGTTGTGGCATGCATGTAGACTTGGACCATGTATTTCGCAGCCGCGCTTGCAATTAACTAGATATTATTGTCAGTGCTATGTTAATGTGTTTTCTTATTTTTACTCTTCAAATTGTGCTTTTGTTGTTATCGTGCGAAATACGTGATAATTATGGTGTGTGAAAAATGTAACACTAGGCTGCTAAGTAAATTGAAAAATGACAGTGAAGACGAGAGTAGTGTGGTAGCACCACCGTGTAATGAATTAATAAATATTCAGAACAGTAATTTAGGATTTGTGCATAGGGAAATGGACCAGGTGGCAAATAATGGTGTAGACAGTGAAACAATTAGTGAACAGGGAAGCATTGTCGATCGCTCGGTCGGCAACAGCTCGCCTCAGGAATCCGAAATGACAGGACAAAATTTTGCAAATACTGTAGATTCAGGTTTTGCGTCCTCACCTTTTTCTCAATTAAGTCGAGACACATTTTCTGCTTTTCAAAATACGAATGCTGCCGGTGCAAATGCACAGTCGATAGGCACAATGGAACATGTTCCAGACACTAATACATTATTATTGCAATTATTGCAACAAATGGAACAAAATAAAAAACAATCACAGCAAGAAATGGAACAAAATCAGAAACAAATTAAAGAAACAGTTCAAAATACACTTGAAGGTTTTACTGCTGAGTTACTTAAAATCGAATCGAAATGTCAAAAAGTCTGTAATGACGTAGAAACACAAATTTTTGAGCATTTTCAATCTATTTTTTCTCGTCATGAAAATGCATTACAGAATTACGAAGCAGCCATAAAAGAACTGCAAACTATTGTTCATGAAAATCACGACACCCTGCGGGCTAAAATTGACTCAGTTGCATCTACCGATTCGGTTACGCAACTAACAAAAACTAAGGAAAACTTAAAGGGCACAGTAGATACTCAAACTTGGTTCAGAAAGACACACGGAGGAAATCAGTTCATTATCGGAGAAAGAAGTCGAATTTTCTGATCAGCTAAATAATTTATATACGAAGGTAGATGATTATCTCAATGACACAAGATCGATAGTCTTTACTGACATAGAAGAGTTCGAACAAATTAGAAAATTCAAACAAAATCAAAATCAAATTAATACGCAACACAAAAGAGAAATCCGGGAAGTACAAGAACAGTTGGAACAAGTAATAAGAATTACATATTTCAGAGGGCACTCGCGCTCCAATACGGGAAGAGGGACATAGAAATACGGAAAAGCCACAAAATAATAACACAGAGCATTTTGGAATTTATGTAAGAATTCTGAGATGGAACTACCGACGCAACATAACAATGACCGATATGCGACTCGCCGTCATGATGACCTTGACTATAAGCTGTTCATTACTACACATAAATTCAAAACTTTTAAGAATTCCGGCAACGACATTCATCCACAATCATGGCTTCATCAGTTCTCTCATTGTTTTCCTCCCAGCTGGTCATTAGAGCACAGATTAGAATTTATGTGTGACTACTTAGAGAATGAACCAGCTGTAAGAATGCGATCGGTCACTCACGATTGTCACAGACAAGGAGAATTTTATCATGCCTTCCTCTCTGCATATTGGTCTCAAGCTACTCAAGATCGCGTAAAACATAGCGTCATAATGATGAAACATTTCCAACAATCTGAATTTTCGTCTTGTCAAATATTTTGAAGACATGTTGCATAAGAATCAATATCTGTCAAACCCATACAGCCCCTCAGAACTTATTAATACTTGCTTAATCCAATTGCCTGAACATTTACGACATATTATTTGGGCAGGACGTTGGAAAAACAACATCGAAGCTTTTCAGGGACTGTTACAAGAATTGGAAATTGACACTGACAATCGCGGGTCGCGAAAACAGGAACACAACAATTACAGGTCACATCCGTCACAATTTCGCTTTGACAGAAATAATAACTGGACACGACCAGGCTATTCTTACAAAGCAAATCGTGACCAAATTAGACACCACCTCTATGACAACCGTTGGCAGAGTAATAATAATTACAGGGAACGATCACCTCTCTGCGGTAATGACTATGACAGAGATAATCAGACAATATGGGAACCAAAATAATTATTATCAAGGGAGACAGAGTAACTTCAGACGCAACGGTCCACCGCACAGTTACGATTCCAGGAGAAATTGTCCACCATGTGACCGACAAGAAACAAATTATGGAAACTACCGACAAGACGACAGACGATATAATCTTAACTACAGACCAGAATTTAATCAGAACTGCCGGGATTCAAACAGGGCAGTGCCCTCTCGACATGTCGAAATAGTAGACGTTAGATCTCCTAATCCCAATAACGACGTGCGACAGCAAAGAGACAGTAGACAATGACTCACACCGTTGGCAGCCACAAAACGTACTTACGAAGCTGACAACGTAGCTGCCGTGGCTATTAATTACGTAAAAATGGAAGACATTAGGGACATCTTACTCCAGGAACACGACGTAAAACAGAATAACATTGCTTATCCCGTAATTCACATTACAGTAAATGATGTAAAATTTACGGCAGTACTTGACTCTGGCAGTCCCATTACAGTAATCAGTTAGACAACTTTTAGCAAATGCGACAAATCGAACGATTGCCCCACACTTCCGTTACGTAAGATTAAATTACAAGGTGCAATCATTGGCCGGCCGCGGTGGTCTAGCGGTTCTAGGCGCTCAGTCCGGAACCGCGCGACTGCTGCGGTCGCAGGTTCGAATCCTGCCTCGGGCATGGATGTGTGTGATGTCCTTAGGTTGGTTAGGTTTAAGTAGTTCTATGTTCTAGGGAACTGATGACCACAGATGTTAAGTCCGATAGTGCTCAGAGCCATTTTGCAATCATTGGAAAATGTGTAGTTGTACACCAACAAACTAACTTAGAATTCTTTTGTCAAAACCACGGATTCTCTATGAAATTCCTTATTGTTCCATTATTTTCGACAGAAATTATATTGGGAGCAGACTTTTTGAATGACTGCAAAGAAATCTTAAACTTTCACGGTGCTAAAATAAGTTTAGTGAAGGAAGGTAAGTCAACAGCTTTAAAATTTGTAGATTGGCTCTCAAACCGTCACGAGGAAATTAATCGGCTTTACCTCTTGTTAGAGAACAGTTCGGAATTTTCGACGGAACTTGACACTAACAATCATTCTGCAAGTATTGACAGGGATGATATCGACGACGTATTTGATACTAATGACTTAATTCAGAATAAAATTCAAACAATTCAGAACTATAATGACACTGATAGGCAGGACCTTTTGGACATTTTACAAGCACATTACACATTTTTTCTCACAAAACAGGAATAATCAAGGGATTTCAATACCAGTTTCGTGTTCGTGAGCATACTAAATTTTGTGTTAGACCAAATGTAATTCTGGCACATTATATGGACCATGTTAGAACAGAAATACAATCTTTTCTGGACGAGGGCATTATTGAGCCCGCAGTGAGCTCATACAACAATCCATTACATGTTGTTGAGAAGAAAAATGGATTGATCATGCTTACCTTAGATTCGAGACAAATCAATACTATCATCATTCCTGAAACAGACAGACCGCAAACTTTGGAAGAACATGTTCAAAATTTTAATGGTGTAAAAGTGTTGTCTTCTATCGATCTCAGATCCAGCTTTTATCAGATCGAACTTCATCCAGATTGTAGAAAATAAACAGCATTTCTTTGTTTCGACATTTGTTATCAATTTCGGAAATTTCCTTTTGGTTTGAACATTTCTTCGGCAGCATTCATTCGTGGGCTAAATTCCATATTACCTGAGTCCTTAAAACGTCATATCACCCGATATCTCGACGATATTCTAATAGCAGAAGCCTCATGGGAACAACATAATCGCATCCTCAACAGTGTGTTACGTATTTTTGCAGGATCTGAAATTACAGTTAACTTGGAAAAGTCTGAATTCGGTAGGTCAAAGGTGAAGTTTCTGGGAGACATTTTTTCTTCTGAAGGAATGCATCCGGATCCGGAAAAGTTAGAAGCAATCAGAGCCATTCCAGTTCCATCTACAAAAAAACGAGTCCGCCGTTTTCTAGGCCTCCTAAATTTTTACCGTCGTTTTCTGAATATGCAAATTCTAGTAACACCAAAACTTTGTTCTCTCTCTGGAAAAAATACTATTTGGAACTGGGACGAACAGGCACGGTTGGAAGTCAATTCTTTGAAAGAAGCGCTACTTAACGCGCCAAAACCAGCTCATCCAGATCTGTCATAAGATTTCTGCCTTAGCACGGATTCTTCTAAAGTCGGTCATGGTGCCCATTTATTTCAAGAAGCCATAGAAAATGACACTACTGTTCAGAAAACCATTGCTTTTGCTAGCTAACAAAATCTGAAAAACATTATTCCGTCACTGAATTAGAAGCTTTAGCTATCGTTTGGGCATTTAACAAATTCCGTTTCTTTCTTTCTGGTAAACACGTAAAAGTATACAGGTCTCGCCTTCAAAATTAAATCATGAAAAGTTAAAACGTTGGGCATTGTTTCAGCAAGAATTCCACTTCACAATAGTCTACATTCCCGGCAAGGTGAACATTGTTGGGGACGCACTATCACGTGCACCGGCTGGGCTTGAGAAAAGTAACACAGAACATAACCTCGAAAAAAATTTCAGTGTTCTGTATATTCAGAAAGTCGCCTTTGAGAACTTCATCACCCCATCTGTAAAAGGACATTGCTCATGAAGAAGATAAAGATCCGATTTGGAGAGACATCAAAAGTAAAAGGCATGAAAAGACACACAGATTTGGTATTATTATCTGGTTAGAAACAACATACTCTTCAAACGTCCCACTGTTGATGACAATCTATGGGTACTTTGCATTCTTGACGATTTTGTTAATAAGCTCATTCACTTCAGCTACGCACATCTTGGGCCACAAAAATGTTATCATATTCTTCAGACAACTTGTTATTTTAACAATATGGAAAAGAGAATTCAGAGAGTAATGTCTATTTGTAAACTTTGTCAAAAAGCTAGCAGTCTAAGGCGCTGCAGTCACGGACTGTGCGGCTGGTCCCGGCGGAGGTTCGTGTCCTCCCTCGGGCATGGGCGTGTGTGTTTGTCCTGAGGATAATTTAGGTTAAGTAGTGTGTAAGCTTAGGGTCTGATGACCTTAGCAGCTAAGTCCCATAAGATTTCACACACATTTGAACATTTTTTTTTCAAAAAGCTAAACCATCTACCATCTCACATCGTGCTCCGTTGTTTCCTGTCATTCCTTCTAAATTAAAAGAATCTGCTGCTGTTGATTTCTTGGGACCCCTTGTCAGAACATCGAATGGAGTTTCGTACGTTCTAGTCGCTGTTGAACTTACTTCAAAATTTGTTTCTTTCACTCTGTTACGTAAAGCTACTGGACGGTCTGTATCCAACGCCTTTGTTAAAAATTTCTTACGTGAAGTTGGACACGTTGCTAAAGTCATTTCAGACAACGGACCGCAATTGAGATGTGCTGTTTGGCCACGCATGCTTCGGAATCAAAATCAAACCTGTTTTTATTTAATTGTACTCACCACATTGTAACCCGTCTAAACGGATTATGAAAGAAATCAGTAAGCTTTGCAGACTTTATTGTCATAGAAAGCATCAGTATTGTGACAGATATTTACGCTTATTTCAAAACGTGCTGAATGAAGTGCATCATGACTCCACTGCTTTACCACCTATTCTTGTACTGAAGAATGAAGAACCACCAAACAGATTCAGAGAGCTTGTACCTTTTCCGAATGCACGTAAACTTCGACACAAAGACATAACTGATTTGCCTATTAAAAAAATAAATTTTGCTGCAGGCAAAAGGAGAAAGCTACATGGTAAAGCAAGTGCAAAGAAACTATATATTGGTCAGAAAGTTCTCATTAAAACTCATTCATTGTCACATAAGAAGAAACACTTGAGTCACAAATTCTTTCTGATTTGCAATGGACCTTACAGAATCTGACGTATACCACATGATAACTGTGTTGAAGTTGAAAATCTGCGTACAAGGAAGAGTAAAGATTTACACCACATTTCACATATAAAGCCGATTATTGAGAGATAATTTGCTTTCTGAATTAGTTGTTGCTATAAGATTTCTACTGCACATTACTAGTACGCTTTGTCACACTTAGAAACAGCTACCATGCAACAATGTTTTGAGGCTAAATATCCAGTCAAGAAACTAGGGAACTTATTTAGACAGTAATTACAAATGCATGTTGTAGCGAACAGACGACACAGTGTTATTGTATGTACATTCTTGCTTTTTAGTTGCACGATTACGTAACGACGATAATGCTTACATACTTAGAACATATACCGCTAATGAGATTTTAATGCAACATTTTGGTTTACTTGAAAATACAATCTGGATTTAAAGTACTTTATGAGAGATTACAGATGACTTAGTATTTGGTTTATTTGACAGTTACACGATTATATCACTTTTATGAATGACACAATTTACATTGTTGCTTTTGTGCTGTATCTGTTTTATATCTGCACAGTTTCTCTGCACTATTCTGGAAAGTAAAACATGTTTTAGTCATAACTTTTATGGTATAGTTACAATGAGACAGTCTTTCCTGTAGCACAACAATACGTTACGGTATAGTACGTTCTTGATCACGGCAATAATCGTAATAACTACGACATCTATACGCATAGCATTTCACTTTTGTTTATGATGAGGTAAGTACATTGACTTCGGCAGAGCTTTGCTTACGGAGGACGACAACTACGACATTTGGCACATTTTTACCATCAAGTAAAGACAGAAATTATCTTACAGCAAGACGCACGCTACAGGAACCGCATTTGAGTAATTAAATTTTTGTGCTTGGAACATTTTTAGAAAGATTCTTGAATTACAAAGACAGAAAGAAGGTTTCCAGTGAGACATTTCATTCCGTTGCTGTAATCTGTAACACCTGAGGGTATAATTACACTAAGCCTCAGGGGGTACACGCCTACTTTGTGTACTAAGCGTGTGGCAAGCGCTAGGAGCCCTAGCTAGTATGGTATTTGCTCATACAACTTTACACATTGGTATCATATTTCTCTAACACAGAATTACACAGCTATCTGATCATTTAAAATACACAATTTTTTTTTACTACGTCAGTGAGTTCACACTTACGAAATCGTATTTTGTCTGTACTTTGTGAACTGTTCATATTTTTTTGGAACCATTGTGATACTATGAGAGCTTTGAATGAGGTATTTGGTATGGGATCATGATTTTTGAAGTACCTTTGAGGTAGATGACACTATTGAAACGAGCACAGTATTTTTTTTAGGTTCTGAAATTATTGAAGAAGGCTACGACGTGTTTGAGATTTGACTGAGGTGTTATGATGTTATTATTGTGATGACGGTGTGTATTATGCTGTTGAGAAATGTTTATGATCAATTAGATGATGCTATATGAGGAATGTGATTATGTGCTTATTTGCTTATATGTATATGAATAATGAGTAGTGGTTAGGGATATTCATTTCGTTTAATATCTAGTTTCTAGCTGCACTGCAGCACTGACTAAAATAAAATTTAATAGCTGCACTAATAACTATTTTCTGTCTACAGATGCATTAAATAATAATTTTATGATCTACTTTCTTTTTTAAAAAAAGGGGAGCACAAACAGACATTTACCTTCACAGAGATTGCATACATAATTTTTTCAACAATTTGGTAAGTTGTTTGGTAGAGTAAGTTATTGTGATGCATCACTCTAATGTTAAGATTTGACATAGGTAGTAGAAATTTCCTATCTTTACTGTAGATATTTTTTCTGCTTGAGCTTTGTCATGTTTAGGTATAAGTTATTGTATTTGCTGCTGCTGTTTGCCAGGCATAGTGCTACTGATTTTCACTTTGTATTACACTGTTAAGCCAGTTTTACTATTGATTTATTTTTCTTGTTGCTGCACATTGGCTCATATTAGTAGTAATGTTGTATTTGCTTTGCTAATTTAGATATATACTGTTGCTTGCTTTGCCAATTTGCATTTTTTGTCATTGCTGTTTGTGTTAATTGTTTTGTGCTGCTGCATTGCCTCGTCCCTTAGTTTATGCGTCGGAGCTCAGTAGATTTAAGCTAGCTTAAGAGGGGGTAGGCTATATAAGAGAATGATTTGGAAGAAATGCATTGACAATGTATAAGAAAAAGGTTTGGCCAAAAAAGTAGTGTACAATGAAGAATAATTATTTTGAAAGAGGTTTAGGTAGGATTTTCTTGGAAACAAATGATGAGGTAAGAACATGGAAAATAAATAATGAGGTAAGAAATATGTGAACATATAAATACAGAAAGCATACATGGATGGGATTTTTTTTTGCGGGAACAAGTGTTAAAAAGAGAGGAAAAATCTATGGAATGAAGTTTTAGGTTGGACTGCAGTACCAAATGTTACACTGATAATAAACCCTGTCCTTTCCTTTTCTGTTATTCTGCTATGTGTTTGTATACCCTTGTGTATTTGTGTTCTTCCTGTCTTTGTGTTTATATGATAAGAGTTATGTTGTAAAATTTTTCTAATACAAAGCTACATTCACTATGATGAAAAACACTCTTATCCTCAAATACTTCGGGAAAAATGTTTGGATATTATTTACTCGGTTATCTTTTCCTTTAATGATCATATATCAAATTAATGTTTGAATATTCTCATTTCTTTATTTATGTCATAATTCCTGTAACACTGATGCATACGTTTACTTCTATTCTTTTGTAAAGCCCGTATTAATACAAATATTACCTATATTATTATTTTCTTTAATGATGTATTTTCTACCTTTGTAATTGTATTCTTATGTTGTAAATTTATAATTGTATGGACACCAGTTCTTAAAATTCAGTTTCATTTCACTGCATACGTTTCTGTTTCGTCATAGTATATGCAAAATATGTGAGAACAACAAAGGGACTGTTAGTGCTCGCACGTGAGTTGATAATTCCGCAAGGGACTGGTTAACAGCACTACTGGTTCTAAAGACATTAAAAAAAGTTTGTGAGTGCACAAGTGGTGGTTTATGGACTTTCTATATTATCCGCAAGACACTTCGATGGTGATTGTGCAGCCGCACAGTCGTCACAAATGGATGCTGGCCATCTCTACAAGGACCACCGTGGGCCTGCTCTGTGATGACCTACCTTCCCATATTCTTCAAAACTTCGACTGACTCTGCTGTGGGTTTGCTCTGTTGTGGCCCATTACCTGTCTGCATGTCAAGAATTAGCACTCTCTTTCCGTTGGAAGGACAAAACTACTTCTTCAAGACTGCATGAAAATTCACTACTTCCGTGTGCATTTTCATTTGCTGCTCAGACTTTGTACTACTGCGTCGAATGATCAGGGCTGTCTTTATGAACTGTGAGGACATTTCTTGCTTGTGACAAACAGTGTATCAATAAGTGTGTGCATTTGATATCTTTGTTATTGTAATTATGAAAAAAATTTCAAATCAGTTTTGGGCACTACCCACAACAATTTATAAAATTTTTTGAGGGGAGCGTGGGGCTATGTAAGTAGGCTGTTTAGGTTTTTATGTTGGTAACGCCACGGAGCGCTCTGTATGAAAATCACTGACTATGCTGGGTACAGTCTGTGGCTAGTTGCACTCATTGTAGGAATATTCGCTTGTGTAGTGTTGGGCAGTTGGATGTAAACAGCGCGTACCGTGCGCAGTTGGAGGTGAGTCGCCAGCAGTGGTGGATGTGGGGAGAGAGAGGGCAGAATTTTGAGAGCGGACGATCTGGACGTGTGTCCGTCAGAAAAAGGAAATTTGTAAAGATGGATGTCATGAATTGATATATATATATATATATGATGACTTTTGAACATTATTAAGGTAAATACATTGTTTGTTCTCTATCAAAGTCTTTCATTTGCTAACTGCCTATCAGTAGTATGTGCCTTCGGTAGTTAGAATCTTTCATTTAGCTGGCAGTACTGGCGCTCACTGTATTGCAGTAGTTCGAGTAACGAAGATTTTTGTGAAGTAAGTGATTCATGAAAGGTACAGGTTATTGTTAGTCAGGGCCATTCTTTTGTAGGGATTTCTGACAGTCAGTTTGCGTTGCGCTAAAATATATTGTGTGTCAGTTTAGTGATGGTCAGAATAAGTAAAGAGAGAGCTGTCTGAGTACGTTCAGTTTTACTCAGCTGTCTTTGTATCAAATATTGTAGAAGTTTACTAGCACAATCATTCACAATTTTTTCTAAGGGGACGTTACAAATTGACCAAAAGATTTGATGTCGAAGATCCGAAACTTCAAAAATTTCGAAAGATTTCTGGAAAACATGGTGACGGTACACAGCTTTATGCTTATGCCAGCCCCCGTGAGTATTACTGCAAAATTTGTTTTGTGGTTTTAGATATTGTAATTCGGTGGAGGATCGATTTCTTAAAGCTGCTATGACTCACCTTAAAGAAAAAGACACATTTCTGCCTTCCAAACCTAAAGATTGCAGATACGAAATAATATTTCATAAGGATAACGTAATTCTAGAAAACGGTTTCAACGAACTTATTCTACAACTCCACCTGATAGGGCATAAAATCTGAACAGCTACAGAAAGGTTAACACTGCAATGAAATATGAGGATAAATGTGGGCAAATCGAAAAATTATTTCGTTAGAAGTACGGAAGAGTTAATGCGCTCCACTTCCTCGCATATGCACGTCGGCAATTTGATTCCGGAGGTGATGAAACTGATAATGGTTCAAATGGCTCTGAGCACTATGGGACTTAACAGCTGTGGTCATCAGTCCCCTAGAACTTAGAACTACTTAAACCTAACTAACCTAAGAACATCACACACATCCATGCCCGAGGCAGGATTCGAACCTGCGACCGTAGCAGTCGCGCGGTTCCGGACTGCGCGCCTAGAACCGCGAGACCACCGCGGCCGGCTGATGAAACTGATAAACATGGCTTTAGCTATACCAGTTTTTACACATGCAGCAGAACGTTCCTTCTCCGCCCTTACAAGATTACCTGCGTAATTGCATGACGCGAGAGAAACTGAATTAAAACACTATCATGCATGTCCATAAATAAGAAGCAAAAAACATGAACCTCTACAATGTGGCGAACATTTTCATCAAACGCTCAACTGTTTGTAGGAACAAATTCTCCATGAGCGAGAATTAGAAATTATATAAAAATTTGAGAAATTGAAACATTTCTTTGTGGATAGTGGATTACTTTTCGTATTAACTAATTAATTTTCGTCCGCAGCTCGTGGTCGTGCGGTAGCGTTCTCGCTTCCCGCGCCCGTGTTCCCGTGTTCGATTCCCGGCGGGTCAGGGATTTTCTCTGCCTCGTGATGTCTGAGTGATCTGTGATGTCCTTAGGTTAGTTAGGTTTAAGTAGTTCTAAGTTCTAGGGGAGTGATGACCATAGATGTTAAGTCCCATAGTGCTCAGAGCCATTTTTTTGAACCAATTAATGTAGAGAAAGTACCTAATAAACAACAATCTGTTTTTGTTTATCAAGTGTTGTTCATGTGAAAATACCTGAAACTAGATTTTAGGAGGGTTGGTTTTTCACATTTCTGAAATGTGATTTACAGCACCAACATTAATTTTCAAAAGCCTGCGCCCCTGCCGTCCTGATTCGTCCAATACCCATGAAAGAATGTCTTCGGACGGAAAACCGTAGTTAGACGTGTTCATAAGGATGAACAGAATGTTCATACGTGGAACTCTTACTGTGCAGACTGCCAGAGATAATATGCTAGGTTGTTATACACGTCTCATCTCACAGATGAATGTCTTCAACAACATGTAATGCCTCGTATGGAAAGCCAAGCTCCATCTTCCAAGATAAAACGTATAGAGCACCCTTGAGATGCTCTTGATAGGTGTGGTGCTGCTCAGAGCTGAGCGAGACTTTGTAAGAATAGCTGTGCCATCTCGTACAGAAGTTATACCCTAATCAGCCAGAAGATTGTGATGATCTACCTAATAGCCGGTGGCACGGAGGCAGTGAGGCCTTGGTAGGTCGCAGGAGGGAGTTGGCACCACATCTGTACATACGAGTCACCTAATTCCGGTAAATTCCTGGGAGGGGACGGGGAGCTCTGACGCCACGTTCAATCACATCCCAGATATGTTGGACCGGCGAGTTGAGTGGCCGGCACGTCAATTGGAACTCGCCACTGTGTTCCTTCAACCACTCCATCACCCTCCTGGCCTTGTGACACGGCGCATTATCTTGGTGAAGAATGCCACTGCGGGAAACATGAATGTCATGAAGGGATGTACGTGGTCTGCAACCAGTGTATGATACTCCTTGACCGTCAAGGCGGCTTGCACGAGTTCCACTGGACCCATGTTCTCCTGAGCATAATGGAGTCGCCACCATCTGTGACGTCTCCTGGAAAGACATTTACAAAATCGTTAGAGTATAAAAAAATAATAAAAATAAACGTTTATGTGTATTATTGTATTATTATTATTATTATTATTATTATTTCATTACTGTATGAATGGTTGTAGATTATGTATAAAAGGAAATAATTTTTCATTTTTTTATGTTTGTGCAATATTTACGTATCTACATTACACAAATAACCTCTGTGGTCGGCGAAAGTATGTATCAAAGCAGATAATGAAAAATAATTACGAAGATGCTTATTAAATTGCCTATAAATAGTGGAGGTTGAAACATTAGTGTCTGTCTTCTTGTAGCCGTTAAAGTTTTAAGAGCCTGTGACGCTCGCTTGAATGCGTAGGTAGCCTTCGTTTGTCCCTTGATCGTGAAAGACGCCATTGGAGGTTGATATTTGTAAAAGGTGTGTACGTTCAATTTATGGTGATTTTTTTAATAAAGAAATTGTAAAATTATTACTTGTAATAATTTATTGCTAGCTTGCCCAAGATTTCATTCCACATTCTTAGCCGTTTTCAGCATATTAGGAATTTTTCACGCCGCTGAGCCGTGCAGAGATCGCGGGAGCCGCTGCCGCGGCAAATTCAAATTAAATTGAATGAAAGCAGTTTTCCCGCAAATTGTGCATGTTATTATGTCATTTTCAGGTGTACATGGGCAGCTGCTACTATGTTATCAGTTTCGTAAATAATTCATGAGTCATAAAGTTTTACTGTTGTGTGATCAAAGACTGCTGTGCAAAACCTGTTCTGGATAGTAAAATTATAATTAAATTTCATTTTTTTTAGTTTTGTGCTCTTATGTTAGTCGTGGGAGTTAGTAGTCTTCATATATTTAAAAAGAAAATCCACTGTAGCGTTTACGTTTAGTGAACATAACATACTACAACTTCCGTACAGGCAATAAGAGTAATTTTCTGTGCATTCAAGAAATGAAAGTAGCGAAGGGCTTTTTTCTCATAATTCACTACAGTAAAGATACCATGTTCCATATCTAACAAGCCAGATCAGTGTTATATAAAAATAGTTTGCAAATTAAAGATCGTACGTCCGCAGCAGGAAATTTTTCAGTGTTATGCGTATGCCGTGCATGATAGGTTAAAGTGCGTAAAGTTAAAATATTTTCAACTGCAGAAACTAATAGTGAAACTCGTATTTTGTCCGCCGTGCTCGCAACAATAAGCAGTATAAAATTAATTAAAATATTATGCCATATAAACTGCATATAAACTAAAAAGGATGTGCGGTGGGGATTACGCGACACATCTTGTCTCCGTTCCGCAGTAGAACTATCAAGGAGCCGTCTGACTAAGGGTCTTTCCTCGCCAGGTGACGCTTGGACGTGTTCATATCGATAATAAGACAGTGGTCACAAAGTTCTGGCAGATCAGTGTAGATGCAGCCTTTTAACATTAGACTTGCCCAGCATTGCTGCTAGGAGTACGTGGACTTCATAGTGACGTTATTTATAGTATACCAGATTGATACACTTCAACCATGGTACATGTTTGCACATGAAGCCTTTGAATGCCACTGTTAATTTCACGTTCTGTCTGTATTTATATTAGGTCATGTTTTCTACATTTTTATAAAGTTTCAATATGTTCAAAACGTATCTTATCGAGTACTCGTCTTTTTTGAGATACGTGAAAATCAGTACCTCCTGCAATTGCTATCACAGAGAATAAGAAAAAATCCGGATAAGTTTGAATTCGACGAGCGTACCGAGGTTTCCGTACAAACTCAATTATGTATATAGCTAGTTCATCAGTCCCAGGAATGGAGAACTTCGACGATTTTTATCTGTTATCGATATCGATACTGTCAAGATATACGTCTACCGACTTCTGAGAAAAAGGTGTCTTAACAGACCGATAGACAAACTGACAGTAGGATATAAAATGTGGAAAATTATTTTTTTCGTGTGATATAATTACAACTTAATAATTTCAGGATTTTTCTCATTTGCTTGTATTGTAAAACCTTACTTCTTGCCAAATTTCGTGATTCTAGGTCAACGGGAAGTATTCTACAGATTTTAATGAGTTAGCTTGCAAGCATCGAAAATTGTGACATAAATAGCCGTAGCTTTTGATTTCACTGACTTAGAAGCTTAAATTTTTCACACCACTAAGGGACTATAGCTTTTCGCATGAGACATACATTTTTAAGTGGATACGACAAACCGTTCATGAGAAAATGGGGGCTTAACACTGGATTACTAATCATGGTAAAAATTACAACTGCATTTGTTACCAAGTCGCGGTTCACGCCATCTGGTATCGTCAGTACAGAGTGTGAAAAAAAACATTTTGTGCTTATTTTGTGTAAGCTATATCATTGGAGTAAAATATGGAGTAGTACAGACTACTACACTACTGGCCATTAAAATTGCTACGCTAAGAAGAAATGCAGATGACAAACGGATATTCATTCGACAAATATATTATACTAGAACAGACATGTGATTACATTTTCACGCAATTTGGGTGCATAGATACTGAGGAATCAGTACCCAGAAAAACCACCTCTGGCCGTAATAACGGCCTTGATACGCCTCGCCATTGAGTCAAACAGAGCTTGGATGGCGTGCACAGGTACATCTGCCCATACAGCTTCAAAACGATACCACAGTTCATCAATAGTAGTGACTGCCGTATTGCGATGAGTCAGTTTCTCGGCCACCATTGACCAGACGTTTTCAATTGTTGAGAGATCTGGAGAATGTGCTGGCTAGGGCAGCAGTCGAACATTTTCTGACCGAGACGTGTAACCAATAACACCCCATACCATCACGCCGGGTGATACGCCAGTATGGCGATGACGAATACACGCTTCCAATGTACGTTCACCGCGGTGTCGCCAAACACGGATGTGACCATCTTGATGCTGTAGACAGAACCTGAATTCATCCGAAAAAATGACGTTTTGCTATTCGTGCACCCAGGTTCGTCGTTGAGTACACCATCGCAGGCGCTCCTTCAAGGGTAACTGCAGCCATGGTCTCCGAGCTGATAGTCCATGCTGCTGCAAAAGTCGTCGAACTGTTGGTGCAGATGGTTGTTGTCTTGCAAACGTCCCCATCTGTTGATTCAGGGATCGAGACGTGGCTGCATGATCCGTTACAGCTATGCGGATAAGATGACTGTCATCTCGACTGCTAGTGATACGAGGCCGTTGGGATCCCACACGGCGTTCCGTATTACCCTTCTGAACCCACCGATTCCATATTCTGCTAACAGTCATTGGATCTCGACCAATGCGAGCAGCAATGTCGCGATACGATAAACCGCAATCGTGATAGGCTACAATCCGACCTTTATCAAAGTCGGAAACATGATGGTAAGCATTTCTCCTCCTTACACGAGGCATCACAAGGACGTTTCACCAGGCAACGCCGGTCAACTGCCGTTTGTGTATGAGAAATCGGATCGAAAATTTCCTCATGTCAGCACCTTGGAAGTGTCGCCACCGGCGCCAACCTTGTGTGGCTGCTCTGAGAAGCTAATCATTTGCATATCACAGCATCTACTTCCTGTCGGTCAAATTTCGCGTCTGTAGCACGTCATCTTCGTGGTGTAGCAATTTTAATGGCCAGTAGTGTATGTTTTAGGAAAATTTTCTCCCTTTAGTGTTTCAGAGTTAACAGAAAGGTGAACAGTCAGATAACAAGTTAACTATGTTTTTAGTGTGATATAATTACAAATTCACAATTTTCGAATTTTTTTCGCCAAATTTATGGTTCTAGGTCAATAGGAAGTACTCTATAGGTTTCGATGAATGAGTTTTGCGAGTGTTAAAATATGTGTCATAAATGGCCGTATCTTTGGATTTCATTGACTTAGAAGCTTGAATTTCTACAGCGGCAACTTACCGTAGACCATAGTACAGCGACACAAATTTCAACGTGATACCTCAACCCGCTCTTGAGAAAAATGGTTCCTAACAGTGGAACACACAGACAGGCGGAGAACAAAACGTTCAGTTTTTTCCCGCGGAGGTACGGAACCCTAAAAATGAGCACGATATTAACTCCAGCGCTGTAAAGTGCAAGTTTTCCTTCAAACGGCCGCTGTGTCTTGTAGTAAACAGTGAGCAGCGATTTAAATGAGATCACGCTGGGAATAGGAGAGAGATTTTCCGAGCACGTAGAAAATGTTGGCATCGGTGAGGAATATTATGGTTGCCCGGCAGCGGCAGCACCTCCACCTGGGCGGCGGGAATCGACTCACGTACCATGTTCCTCCCACTGGCGTGGTACGGCCCTGCGCACTGAATCCGGATGAGCTGTGTAGCCGGACACCAACGTCATTGCCTTTTACGTCCGACTTCGGCTACCCGCCTATTGCAGCTCTGTGTTAATACACTGACACAGAGGTCGCACGATTTCCAACAAATATGCTCTGAACGTTCTTCTGCCACTATGTATTACTAACATATTGAGACATTTAACTTGAAGCGCCAAATAAACTGGTATAGGTATGTGTATTCAAATACAGAGATGTGTAAACAGGCGGAATACGGCGCTGCGTTCGACAACGCCTATACAGGGTGGTCCATTGATAATGACCGGGCCAAATATCTCACGAAATAAGCATCAAACGAAAAAACTACAAAGAACGAAACTCGTCTAACTTGAAGGGGGAAACCAGATGCCGCTATGGTTGGCCCGCTAGAGGTCAAACGGATACCAACTGCATTTTTTTAAAATAGGAACCCCCATTTTTATTACATATTCGTGTAGTACGTAAATAAATATGAACGTTTTAGTTGGACCACTTTTTTTGCTTTGTGATAGGTGGCGCTGTAAAAGTCACAAACGTATAATTACGTGGTATCACGGAACATTCCGCCAGTGCGGACGGAATTTGCTTCGTGATCCATTACCCGTGTTAAAATGGACCGTTTATCAATTACTTAAAAGGTCGATATCGTGTTTATATATCGCTATTGTGATCAAAATGCCCAACGGGCGTGTGCTTTGTATGCGGCTTGGTATCCTGGACGACATCATCCAAGTGTCCGGACCGTTCGCCGGATAGTTACGTTATTTAAGGGAACAGGAAGTGTTCAGCCACATGTGAAACGTGAACCACGACCTGCATAAATGATGATGCCCAAGTAGGTGTTTTAGCTGCTGTCGCGGCTAATCCGCACATCAGTAGCAGACAAATCGCGCGATAATCGGGAATCTGAAAAACGTAGGTGATGAAAATGCTACATCAACATCGATTACACCGTTACCATACCTCTATACACCAGGAATTGCATGGCGACGACGTTGAACGTCGTGTACGTCGTACACAAGAGAAATTACGGGACGATGACAGATTTTTTGCACGCGTTCTATTTAGCGACGAAGCGTCATTCACGAAAAGCGGTAACGTAAACCGGCATAATATGCACTACTGGGCAACCGAAAATCCACGATGGCTGCGACAAGTGGAACATCAGCGACCTTGGCGGGTTAATGTATGGTGCGGCATTATGGGAGGAAGGATAATTGGCCCCCATTTTACCGATGGCAGTCTAAATGGTGCAATGTATGCTGGTTTCCTACGTAATGTTCTACCGATGTTACTACATGATGTTTCACTGCGTGACAGAACAGCGATGTACTTCAAACATGATGGATGTCCGGCACATAGCTCGCTTGAGGTTGAAGCGGTACTGAATAGCATATTTCATGACAGGTGGATTGGTCGTGGAAGTACCATACCATGGCCCGCACGTTCACCGGATCTGACGTCCCCGGATTTCTTTCTGTGGGGAAAGTTGAAGGATATTTGCTACCGTGATCCAGCGACAACGCCTGACAACATGCGTCAGCGCATTGTCAATGCATGTGCGAACATTACGGAAGGCGAACTACTCGCTGTTGAGAGGAATGTCGTTACACGTATTGCCAAAAGCATCGAGGTTGACGGACATCATTTTGAGCATTTATTGCATTAATGTGGTATTTACAGGGAATCACGCTGTAACAGCATGCGTTCTCAGAAATGATAAGTTCACAAAGGTACATGTATCACATTGGCACAACCGAAATAAAATGTTCAGACGTACCTACGTTCTGTATTTTAATTTAAAAAACCTACCTGTTACCAACTGTTCGTCTAAAATTGTCAGCCATATGTTTGTGACTATTACATCGCCATATATCACAAAGCGAAAAAAGTGGTCCAACTAAAACATTTATACTTCTTTACGTACTACACGAATATGTAATAAAAATTGGGGCTCCTACTTAAAAAAACGCAGTTGGTATCCGTTTGACCTATGGCAGCGCCATCTAGTGGGCCAACCATAGCGCCATCTGGTTTTCCCCTTCAACCTAGACAAGTTTCCGGCTTTGTAGTTTTTTCGTTTGACGCTTATTTCGTGAGATATATGGCCCGGTCACGATCAATGGACCACCCTGTATAATACAATAAGCGTCTGGCGCAGTTGTTAGATCGGTTACTGCTGGTACAATGACACGTTATCAAGATTTAAGTGGGTTTTAACGTGGTGTTATAGTGGGCGCACGGATGATGGGACACAGCATCTCCGAAGAAGCGATGAAGTGGAGATTTTCCTGAATGACCATTTCACGAGTGTACTGTGAATTTCAGGAATGCGGTAAAACGTCAAATCTACGACACCGTTGCGGCCAGAAAAGAATTCTAGAAGAACGGGACTGACGCCGACTGAAGAGAATCGTTCACCTAGACAGAAATGCAACCCTTCCACAAATTGCTGCAGATTTCAATGCTGGGCAATCAACAAACGCTAGCGTGCGAACCATTCAACGAAGGCCCACTCGTGTACCCTTCATGACTGCATGAAAAAAAGTTTTACGACTCGCCTGGGCCCGTCAACACCGACATTGGACTGTTCATAACTGGAAACATGTCATCTGGTCGGACAAGTCTCGTTTCAAATTGTATCGAGCGGATGGACGTGTTCGGATATGGAGACAGCCTTATGAGTCCGTGGATTCTGCATGTCAGCAAGGGACTGTTCAAGATGGTGGAGGCTCTTTAACAGTGTGGGCGTGAGCAATTGGAGTGATATGGGACCCCTGATACGTCTAGATACGACTATGACATTTGACACGTACATAAGCATCCTGTCTGATCACCTGCATCCATTCATGTCCATTGTGCATTCCGACGGACTTGGGCAATTCCATCAGGACAATGTGACACCCCAAACATTCAAAATTGCCACAGAGTGGCTCCAGGAACACTTTTCGGAGTGTAAACACATCCGCTGGCCATCCAACTCCCCAGTCATGAACATTATTGAGCATATCTGGTATGCCTTGCAACGTGCTGTTCAGAAGAGATCTCCACTCCTCGTACTCTTACGGATTTATAGACAGCCCTGCAGGATTCATTACGTCACTTCCCTCCAGCACTACTTTAGATATTAGTTGAGTCCATGCCACGTCGTGTTGCGGCACATACACGAGCTCGCGGGGGCCCTACAGGTCATTAGGCAGAAGTACCAGTTTCTGTGGCTCTTCAGTGTAAATCATTCAGTAGCCGGACCTTGATGTGACCTCATAATTTTCGTAAAGTACCGTAAGCGTTGTATTAAATTTATCAGAAATACGCAGATTATTTTCTAAATATTTCAAACTACCATATTTCGTAACAAACAAATTTTGTGAGCTGAAGTTTGTGAGAGGCTTCAGTAGACTGCAGTCTTAATGGAAAGAATGGTTACCGAGAAAGGTATTCTGTGTAAACATGCTGCGGTCTCCCTTGTGGATTAACATTTCACTGAAGACAAATTAGATCTTACAGGAAGGGTTACGCGACCTGCAACCAAATGAGTTATACATCGTTTGTCATCTGACAATCTGAATTTCCATTTAGCAGAAGAGTTTTCTTCAGAATGAGCCATTGACTCTATTGAGGAGTATGCGCTCATATGAAACTTTCTGGCAGATTAAAACTGTCTAGTGGACCGAGATGAGAAACCGGGACTTTGCCTTTCGATAGCAAGTGCTCTACCGACTGAGCTATCCAGCAACAACTCAGGAGCCGCGCGGAGTGGCCGCGCGCTTAGAGGCGTCATGTCACGGATTGCGCTGCCCCTCCCGCCGGAGGTTCGAGTCCTCCCTCGGGCATGGTGTATGTTGTTCTTAGCATAAGTGAGTTTAAGTAGTGTGTAAGACTAGGGACCGATGACCTCAGCAGTTTGGTCCCTTAGGAATTCACACAAATTTCAACACATCTCACGACGCATTCTGACAGCTTTACTTCCGCCAGTACCTGTGAAGTTTGAAAGGTAGGCGACGAGGTACTGGCTGAAGTAAATCTGTGAGGAGGGGTCGTCAGTCGTGCTTGGGTAGCTCAGCCGGTAGAGCCCTTGCCTGCGAAAGGCAAAGGTTCCGAAATCGAGTCCCGGATCGGCCCACGGTTTTAATCTGACAGTTTCCCTCAGTTCACAAGCTACAGCAACGTCACGTCACTGTTCCTGTAATCATGAAAAACAATATCAATTTTTACAAAAGATGAAGGAAGTGAGTATGGTTACTGCAAAATTGCACCAAACGGTAGAAGATGTGATTCCATGACGAAAGACAACGAACGGACCTATGAAAGAAAAGCATGTTTGTATTTCCACCTCTGATTCGCAACGTAAGTATAGATTAAATACCAATTAATAGAACCAACTGAAAATTTCCAAGCTTGTAAAATTCTCCATGCTGTTTAAAGATATCAGAAATCGAAATTTTATATTTACCTTATTGTTAACTACGGGGTTCTCATAGACAGAGCAAAATATTTGACTGGAGAAGGACACAAGATGAAACGTGCCGTGGTCGTTTTAAAGCAACTGTCCCCGCATTCTGCCCAGGCGATCTATGGAAATCACGCAAAACGTAAATCAGGATGACTGAACAACCGAAGATGTGCTGATTAGATTAGATTTGATTAGTACTTGTTCCATATATCATGAATATGACAATTCGTAATGATGTGGAACGTGTCAGGTTAGTAAAAGTTATCTATACAAGATATTACATTATACAAAATATTAAATGACACTTTTTCCTTTTAAATGCTATATGGATATCTGTCAGACTTTTGATGCTATTAGGTAAGTGACCAAAGACTTTTGTAGCAGCGTAATTTACCCCCTTCTGAGCCAAAGTTAGATTTAACCTTGACAATCTAACTCTTTTTGTCTTGAGTACACGAATGTTCACAGCGCCGTGGCTCAATGCTGCGACTACTGGAGAGCTAAATACAACCACCAATTTGACGCGCGAGGTGTCGTGCTGTCTGAGGGCCTTGTCACGGTTCGCACGGCGCCCCGCGTCGGAGGTTCGAGTCCGCCTTCGGGCATGGGTGTGTGTGTTGTCCTTAGCGTAAGTTAGTTTAAGTTAGATTAAGTAGTGTGTAAGCCTAGGGACCGATAACCTCAGCAGTTTGTCCCCCTAGGAACTAACCACAAATTTCCAGTTTTCAAACATCAATTTCCTTCAATGGAGCACTCGTGTTTTCAAATATTGCTTACTATAATAATTTACATTATTTTCTGAGAATATCAATGAGACGTCACCAGTTATCATACTTAATCGTAATAGTGTGAAGGCGGTTTAATGTTGTTTCCTTTCTGTAAGATGAGGAATTTATCTGGAAGAAAAATGAGAGAATAAGAGTATAATGCCCGTCGCAGAGGAGTTGATAAGTGACATAATGAAGGCTCCGCCTTTTGACGAGAAACGTTCCACCATTGGGCTTGGCGATTTAGCTAAACAACGGAAACCTAAATCTGGATGGCCGGACGGCGTATAAACCTCATTCCTTCCGAGTGCGAATCCATTGTCCTGGCTACTTCATTAACATGCTCGGAAGACTTTGGAACAAACGTATGATATGATATATTGCTTAATGGAAGATCAAGCCGCCTGATGTTCTTAGTGCAGTGAAAGCAACCATCGGTAGGATCAGAAATGCAACTAAGGATTTTCAGAATTCAGCGATACTGGGAATTTGAGTGGTCCAGTATCATATGTATATAGGAACCGCCAACAAGGATACAGACAAGTTGTAAAGTTTGTTATATTTCAAAATGTCATCGGAATGTCTGCACTAGGAGGTGCTAAATATCTCAGAGTGTCTTGTTTTCCATGCGTAGCGGAGGACAATACTTCGTTGCCAAGAAAGAGGGCTGCTTAGTCTTCATTACTTTTGTGGTGTCACCGCCAGACACCACACTTGCTAGGTGGTAGCTTAAATCGGCCGCGGTCCATTTAGTACATGTCGGACCCGCGTGTCGCCACTGTGTAATCGCAGACCTAGCGCCACCACCAAGGCAGGTCTCGTGATACGAGAGAGCACTCGACCCAGTTGTACGAGAACCTAGCTACCGCCCAGTTGTACGAGAACCTAGCTACCGACCAGATGTACGAAGCCTTTCTCTCTCATTAGCCGAGAGACAGAATAGCCATCAGCTAAGTTAATGGCTACGAACTAGCAAGGCGCCATTAGCCATACAGTGATTGTACTTAAAGTCTCCTGTGTATCGTCAAGATAGATGTACCACAATGATTGAGTAAAGTTAAGTATTAAACCTGCTCCGTATTTTTCTTCCTAACATTAATTACGTATCCTGTTCCAGTACTTCACGCCCGTCTGCGTTAGTCTAGCTTGCCTTTTCAGCCATCTCAACTTCACGGTGTCGGCCCAGCTACCGACACAACATTGGCGACGAGGGAAAAGAGTTCTTTCTGATTGCTTACATTTAATTGTGTCATGGCTTCGCCACATTCTCCAGATGTACTGTCCGAATTTTATCGCTTGCAGAATCAGCAGACGCAGGCGTTATTGGATGCCCTTGGACAGCTCGTCCAGGGTCAACGTGCGCTGCTCACCGATGCGGCCGCCGCCGCTTCTTCGCTACCGCTGCCACTAAACGCTGTTGCACCTCCCTTTCGACCATACGTGGCAGCCGATGAGACCTGGCACGAGTGGTCTCGCTAGTTCAACTTTCATCTAGCAGCCTACAGAATTCAAGGTAAAGAGCGGCAGCCGTTTTTGCTTTCTTGTGTCGGTGTGTCCACATACCGTGTGATAGTGAAATTGTTTCCCCGACGCGACGTAGCAACTCTGTCCTACAAGGAAATTTTGTCTGCATTAGATGCCTATTTCAAAGACACAGTTAATGTGGTTGCAAAACGGTATACGTTCTTTCGTACAAAACGTACGGCCGGTCAAACTCATAGGGAGTGGGTAGCAACATTGCAAGGACTTACTAGGGACTGTGCCTTTGAATGTGACTGTGGTCTTTCTTATTCAGATACAATGGTGCGTGATGCAATTGCACAGAACGTTTCTGATGTTCGCATACGGGAGCAAATTTTGAAACTAGTTAATCCCTCCCTTCAACAAGTGATAGACATATTGGATAGACAGGACACACTTGACTGTGCTCAGGAATCTTTTGAAACTTCGCCAGCCGTGTGTAACATTAAGCGGCCCGCTGGACGCGCTGCGCGGCCCGGTAACCGGGCCTCGCGCACGTCCGCACAGCTGCCGCCGCGCGCTAAGCCACGTGTGCCGCGCCAGCCCACAAATGTAGTGAAATCGTGCCCGCGGTGTGCTACTAGACATTCGCGTGAACATTGCCCGCCACGCCAAGCTATTTGCTTTTTCTGCAATAAGAAAGGACATGTTCAAAGTGTTTGCCAGAAAAGGCTCAGATCAGACAATCACAATCATTCCAGGCCCTTTGCTTCGCGCCGGAATCGAACCAAGGACACTCAGGCTCGTGGACCTTCGCCTATGGACATTCATGTCGTTAATTCCACTTCGTCCAGTGACACTTTCTCTAACAGTAACTGTGTTCGTCCCACAAAAACTGTGCGTCGACGTCGCCGGAAATCACGTCAATTAGCAAGTGATTCTGTACCAGTGTCTGTTCCAATTGCACAAAACAGTCGCTCTTGTCGTCAGCAGAACAATAAACTTTTTGTGGACTTAGACTTTGAAGGCAAAGTGATACCATTCCAGCTCGATACCGGAGCTGCAGTTTCATTGCTCAATCACGACACGTACAAACAACTGGGCAAACCTCCGTTACGTTCCGCAAATGTTAAGCTAACTACATATTCCGGACAGAAAATTCCTGTGTTAGGACAGTGCAGCCTTCTTGCAACATACAAGGGACAAACGAAACTTGTGTCATTTTACGTTCTTCGTTCTTCTTCTGCAGTGAACTTGTTTGGTCTAGATTTGTTTCAGTTGTTTAACATGTCTATTGTAAATCAGGTGCTATCAGTGAATCAGACTGTACCTACAGACAGTGTTTCTCGGCTGTGTGACGAATTTGCAGACATTTTTGCACCGGGCTTAGGTTGCGCTAAAAACTATGAAGCACATTTAGAACTGAAGGTAAACGCGCAACCGAAATTTTTCAGGGCGCGCAATGTTCCCCACGCATTGCGTGATGAGGTCGCAAGAACGTTACACGATCTCGAATCACAGGGTGTAATTGAACGTGTGCAAGCTTCTCTCTGGGCCTCACCCTTAGTAATTTTGCCAAAACCTTCCGGAAAATTGAGACTTTGCGTGGACTTCAAGGCCACAGTGAATCCACAGCTAGTGACTGCTACTTTTCCTTTGCCCCGCCCGGAAGATCTTTTTGCTAAACTGTGCCCGGGAAAATATTTTTCAAAGTTGGACCTAGCCGATGCGTACTTGCAAATACCGGTGGACGACGAATCCCAGCGCGTATTGGTGGTTAACATGCATCTTGGATTGTACCGCTTCAAAAGACTGCCATTCGGGTGTGCATCCGCCCCTGCCTTGTTTCAGCAATATTTACAAACTATTTGTGCGTCGGTCCCTACTGCAGCAAACTATCTGGACGATATAGTGATCTCCGGACAGACAGAAGAAGATCATCTTGCGAACTTACCAACATTATTTCAGGTCTTGCGGCAAAATGGTCTTCGCTTGAGGAAGGACAAATGTGTGTTTTTTGCTCGTGACTTACCATACCTGGGACATGTCATTAATGCCCAAGGCATACATCCGAGTCCAGAGCACCTCCGTGCCATACAAGAATTGCCTTCCCCTCAAAATGTGAAACAGCTACAGAGTGTGTTGGGTAAAATTAATTATTACAATAAATATGTGCGCAATGCCTCTTCCATTTCAGCTCCGCTTCATCGCTTACGCCGTAAAGGTGTTCCGTTCGTCTGGACGACGGAATGTGAACGCACCTTTCGCCAGTTGAAATCGGCGTTGCTTTCTAATACTTGCCTTACGCCATTCGATCCCCAGAAACCCCTTTTGTTGATGGTAGATGCATCGGATTTCGGGATCGGTGCTGTGCTTGCGCACAAAGTTGGCTCCCATGATCGCCCTATTGCCTTTGCGTCCAAATTGCTCTCGTCTGCGCAAAGAAATTATTCACAGATAGAGAAAGAAGCTTTGGCTCTCGTGTTTGGTGTTACTAAGTTCCATGATTTCTTGTATGGTCGTCACTTTACCATCATCACAGACCACAAACCTTTGACATCGCTTTTTCATCCGACCAAGCCTGTACCTCCACGTACGGCGCAGAAATTCATTCGCTGGTCTATTTTCCTCTCGCAGTACCGCTACGATATCTTGTATCGGTCCACTGCTAAGCACGGAAACGCCGATGCGTTGTCCCGTTTGCCTGTTGCTGAGGATAAAGCATTCGATTCTTCCGAACTTGCTTGCATGTTCATTGATTCGGAAACCGATGAAGTGGTCGAATCGTTTCCGATTGATTTTCGTCGTGTCGCTACAGCCACAGCTGCTGACCCTGTCCTTGCTACTGTTTTACGTTTTGTTGCTACGCAATGGCCTTTGTCAAAGTCTCGGATCGAGGATCCGTTGGTTCGCCGATTTTTTGCTCACAAGGAGAGACTTTTTGTTCGACGTGGTGTTTTGTTGTTGCGTTCTGATAATGATCAGTCCAGAGTCGTGGTCCAACGTTCGTTACAGTCCTCTGTTTTACGGCTTCTTCACCAAGGACATTGGGGTATAGTGCGAACGAAACAACTTGCTCGTCAGCACTGTACTTGGTTCGGAATCGATGCTGCGATTACGAATATGTGTTCTTCGTGCCCGGCGTGTGCCGAACAACAGTCCGCACCGCCGCGGAAAGTCTTTGCGTGGCCAAAAGCCACTTCCCCTTGGCAACGCTTGCACATTGATTTTGCTGGTCCATTCTGGAATGCTCGATGGTTGGTTCTGGTCGACGCCTTCAGTGATTTTCCTTTTGTTGTCCGGATGTCTTCCACGACGTCCTCCGCCACCATCCAAGCGTTGTCTGCTATCTTTTGCATTGAAGGTCTTCCGCAGACTATTGTTTCCGACAATGGCCCACAATTCATGTCCGCAGAATTTCAGTCATTCTGCCAGGCCAATGGTATTCAACATCTGACATCCGCGCCGTTTTCGCCTCAGTCCAACGGTGCCGCTGAACGATTGGTCCGGACTTTCAAGTCACAAATGTTGAAATTGAAAGAGTCGCATTCTCGGGAGGACGCATTGTTGCTCTTTTTGTCTTCGTATTGCTCTCAGCCCCGAGTTGGTCGCTCGCCGGCTGAGTTGCTCCACGGTCGTCCTCATCGCACCTTGATGTCTTTGCTGCATCCGCCGCATCAGGTTCCTGTGCAGCGGCAGACTCCTGCTTTTGCTCCAGGCGACGTTGTATTTCATCGCAACTATCGAGGTTCACGGCGTTGGCTCGCAGGGCGCATTCTTCGCTGCCTCGGCCGCGCGATGTATTTGGTTTTGGGGGCCTCTGGTGAGGTGCGTCGGCATCTCAATCAGCTGCGCCTCTGTCGTCGCTCGGGTTCTGCCGCTCCCCGTCTGCTTTCAGCGACGGTGCCGTCCGGTCAGCGCCCTGGGGACCCATCTACTGGCTCGCCTCATCCCCAGGTGTTACCGACGATGCCTTCCATTTTGCCCCATGGCGACGCGCCGCCGCCGCCGCAACAGCAGCAGCCGCCGCCGCCGCCGCTTGTTCTCCCGCCGGCGCCGCCCGCATTCGACGCTTCGTTGCAGCCGCCAAGCGCCTCCCACGGTCACGCGCCGCCGATCGCTTCCCGTGACCAGCTGTCCTCCGCCATGGAACTCCCGCCCGCTCCGGACCACATGACGTCATCGCGCGTCGGCTACCCCGACGCAATGGAGGTTGATCCTTCGGTCCCTCCTGTCTCTTTACGGGCGCATACACCGCATGTTGACGTGCACCCTGGACTAGTTTTTCAGGCGTTTCCTAGCTCCCCTCGGACCGAATGTCCGGGTGCGGGTGGCACAGCCTCGCCTGTTGTTAGGCTCCCCACCTCATCGCATACGTCAACATGTGGTCCTCCCCACGGCGGGCGGAAGCCTTATCACACGACCGTTCGCTGATTTGAGGGGGAGGAATGTGGTGTCACCGCCAGACACCACACTTGCTAGGTGGTAGCTTAAATCGGCCGCGGTCCATTTAGTACATGTCGGACCCGCGTGTCGCCACTGTGTAATCGCAGACCTAGCGCCACCACCAAGGCAGGTCTCGTGATACGAGAGAGCACTCGACCCAGTTGTACGAGAACCTAGCTACCGCCCAGTTGTACGAGAACCTAGCTACCGACCAGATGTACGAAGCCTTTCTCTCTCATTAGCCGAGAGACAGAATAGCCATCAGCTAAGTTAATGGCTACGAACTAGCAAGGCGCCATTAGCCATACAGTGATTGTACTTAAAGTCTCCTGTGTATCGTCAAGATAGATGTACCACAATGATTGAGTAAAGTTAAGTATTAAACCTGCTCCGTATTTTTCTTCCTAACATTAATTACGTATCCTGTTCCAGTACTTCACGCCCGTCTGCGTTAGTCTAGCTTGCCTTTTCAGCCATCTCAACTTCACGGTGTCGGCCCAGCTACCGACACAACAACTTTTTCGCAGAGTGACGGGAAAGAAACCAGTTATCTGACTCAGGTCTCACGGTTACCTCTGCTGTCTTTTTATGGACCTACTTAGAATTCACGACCACGTTTGAGGCAAGTATTACATTGAAATACATGTCCTTTGTTTAGCGCTATCTCTTATTTCTTTCAGGATTCACGACAATGTTAGACGTAAATGTGACATTGAAAGTAATGTTCTTTGTTTAGCGCCATCTCCAGTTTCTTTCGGATTTCACGACCACGTTTCGCGGCACTGAAATGCAAATATTTTGTTACGCGCCAAGTTGGTGGCAGTAAATGTTGCAGATAAACCTCCAGCATAATAAGGGCTTCTGGGAAGACAAGAGATCGATCTGGCCCTAATCCAAGAACCCTACTTGTATAAAAGGGGGACATCTGGGCTCGGAAGAACGCGAAATAAGTTAATATTCGCCAGGGAACTGAAAATCCCAGAACGTGCGTTTAAGCTAAAAATCGAATTTCATTCTCTACATCTACATCTACATACATACTCCAAGCCACCGTACGGTGCATAGCGGAGGGTACCCTGTACCACTACTAGCCATTCCCTTTCCTGTTCCAGAGTGAGGGACAAACGACGAGACCTAATCTCCCTTAACTAATTTTCGTGTTACTTGCGCGAAATGTGCGTTGGCGGCAGTAGAATCGTTCTGCAGTCAGATTCACATACCGGTTATCTAAATTTTCCTCAATTCATGCCGATAGTGAACTTCTGTTCTGGGGACTTACGAGGGAAATGGTATTGGTCTTAGCATACCTTTCTTACGAGGACAGTGCTCCTTCATCCAGTAAGCGAGGAGACTGGTAGGCAGCTCCTTGGAACTGAGCGGATAACTACTGATTGCTTGTGGTGCCAGTGCCCACAACCTGTTATGAGAAGTATCGACACCAACAGCAGGGACGAGTACCTACCTGAATACCTAAGAGTAAACCAGAGGTCTTAAATAGGGGTAAAGAACCAACCTTCAGAAGTAGAAGAAAGGAAGAAGTAATTTACTTCTGGAACTACCTTAGTGGGAACGGCGTGTGACAAAGCCACCATCCTTATCTGACCTCATGTATATCAAGTTTAAGCTGGAAATGGGTGTTAGACAGTCTATTACCTAGAGGAATCCCAGGACGACGGACTGGGATTAATATAGGAAAGACCTCATGTCACGTCTTTCTGAAGTTAAAACATCGATAACAATTCTGGTAGACAAAAGGAAATGGTAGATGAAGTAAGGGCTGCCCTCATGACCTCGCATTTAGAAAACTGTCCAGTCACCAAGAAGAGCATAAACAGGAACGTATCTCGATGGACTAACAATCAGGAACTGCAAATAAAACAGGTAAGAAGAGTGTTTAATTTGCAAGCAAGTGAAGCAATTATCCTATAAGCTATTGTGTGAGAAGACAGAAGGTACAGCTGAGAGAGTCAGGCTTCACAAAATCCTCACTAGGATACCAACAAATTCAGGAGGCACGCCAAGTACGTAGTTGGTGAGTTTACTAGGTCAGCCCGTAAGATGCTGGAAGTTCTTCTCAAGAATTACTTCTCACACTGCATCCTGGCAGATGTTTCAGACCAAGATTCAGCCCCTGTGAGGTAGTGGTTTACAAAAAACCAACGGGAGAATTTGGAATTTGCCAAGCAACATGCGGATTTCAAGAAAATACAGTGGATGTTGACACGTTTCAACCATTGAAGTCACCAGATCCAGAATGTATTTTTCTAGATCTGCTGCAACGAACGAGAGAGGGATTAATCAGCCTCCTATGCAGACAGTTTAGAGTCACTTTACCTGCAGGAGTCTTTCGTAATACTTGGAGGGCAGTGAAGGTTGTTTTTATTCCATAGCCAGGGAGGAACCACCATACCAAGGTTAAGGACATGAGACCAATCAGTCTGTCCACCTTTCTGCTACAGACCTTAAACTGATTAACGTTCACGTTTGGGAAAGAAGGTTAAATGAGATTCCTCTAAATGAAAACCAACATGCATATCAACCAGGCATGTGAAACAGCACTTCACCAAGTTGATGAGAAGGTAAAAATGCACTACATCTTCAAGAAATGATGCTCTACAGCTTGCTGGATAGTGACTGTCTTTCAGCAACACAACTTTCGAATCTATAGTTAAACCTGCAGAAAAGCTTATCATCAAGATCGCTAGGTGCATTAAGACCGTGCTGAGTAGACGAAACGTAGAAGCCACAATAGTGGACATGAAAATGATGATTAACACGACTAGAGGTTGTCCAAAAGGAGGGATCTTTTCCCTGCTACTATGGAGCCTAGTGGTGAATGAAGTCCTTAAGGAGCTTAAAGCTAAGGACTGAATACGTAAATGGTTTAGTCATAGTAATATTCTGGAACCATGTACTTTGAACATTATGCAAAACTGGTGGAGGAAATAATATCTAAGGGTTACTGCCAGGAAAACTGTTGGAGTACCGTTTTTGAGGAAACATATCGAGGACAAATACTGGAATCTTAAACTCTAAGACGAAATTCTTCCAATACAGGGGGCAGTGAGGTATCTGGGAATAACACTAAATGTGAAACTAACACATAATCCTCACATTAAGCATATACAGGGTGTAATGTGTATAAGGGCAGATTTTTATATGTGGTAACTTAATACCTTAATGTGTGTTGGTTATTTTTTTATGCCGAACTCTCATCCGAAGATACGTCACAAAATATACGATCTGATGTCTGTAACTGCCCCACTAAGTGGACTACGACTGTCATTACAAATTAACAATTTTGCGTCCACGCATCCACCCTTCAGCATATGAGCTGCTGCCCATAGAAAATACGCATTAACAGCTTGTTCATGCCACATTGACTTGGAGGTACTACCCAACCAGAAACAATGTACTTGTAATAGCTGTAATTATTGGTCGGCAAATGACGTAAATACCGATGTAATGATGTTAAGTACACCGTCCTCAGTTACCAATAGAAATATCTGCATTTATGCCCATTTCATACTGTATGTTCGAAGACGAAAGGTGCTCTTATGAGAGGGCATGTGGAAAAACTGGGGTCTTAGTCCCAAGAGTATTATTTTAATTTAAACACCTTAAATAAGATCTATGATAATTTATGGGGCTAAGGAGCTCGAGAAGGTGCAGAATTTTCCTGCCTAGGCATAACAAGTGGAATTAGCAGGACTCACGCTGCATGTCCAGTATGGTCTCCAAATTTTCAAGACTATCTGTATGAGGTTAGGAATCTACAGTTTTTAGTCTGATTTAAAGACGTATTATATTACAGATTTATTTTTATTTAAATAATTATTTGTGTTACGATCATTAGCTAGAAATAGTCGCAGACAAAAGAAAGACTGAAAGTCGTCTCTTAAACGTCGTGAAATCGATTGTAAAGAAATAATCTTCTTCGTCCTTTTCTGCAGGCTTTATGCATGTCCGTTCATGATGGCCGGTCATTTAACCACGAAGTAGAGATTATTTTATTTTAATTGCAACCGAATAAACTATTTGTTGTCGCGAAGCTTTATTAATCCTATTGTGTTGTGCGTCAGGAACGTTGTGTGGGCTATCTTCAGTGGATCGTGTATCTTTTACTCAGAGCATATTTCTCATCTGTCTGTTTGTGTATAGTGTTCCCAAGGCAAGTATCCGGGATCAGCCCAAAATTCGCCTAAACAAATGTCGGAAATAGTCTAAAAAGGACATTCGGACTTTGCAGGTGTACCAGACCAATGGTCGTTAATCTGGCTCAATGATACAATCTGGGTCGGTCTCACAAGTCAAGATGCTGAGTAATAAGAGACCCATTATTCACCTCAAAGACTCATGCCACGCCACTTAGGCAGTATTACCCACAGTAGTTCTGGTTGCTTCATGGAAGAACGACAGTCAGACAACCTGACTACTCAGTTAAGAAGGTACGGCATACGCATCTTTAGTTTCACAATACGTTACCAAACAACCAAATTCTGTTGTTTTGAACTAATTTTACAATAAAATGGATTCCAGCTATTACATAGTAATCCTTTACGAAAAGGATACAACAGTTCTTGTTTTCGTGAGATATACAACTTCATATATAGTTTTCTTCTCGTAAATGTTGAAAGAATATCGTTAATAAAGTAAGAGATCCTACCAGGGGACGCCAAATGAAAAGCTTCTACTTATGTTTCTAATCTAGACTGTAATAATAAAGTGGGAAGGAACTGTTAAGCAGAACTCAGGGAGAAGTTGTGATCCAAATGACACTAGATTTATTCATTCTTAACATTACAAGACAGAAAAAAATGACGAAAGAAACATTACACAAACATTTTTCTATTTAACAAACGCTTTTACTAACATGGGGTCTATGCTGTTCAAAGTGATGACCTGGGGATCGACACACAATACTAACCAGAACACTAATCGCTTTATCTGACTTCATACACGTGAATCTGGGTTATGGCACAAAACTGCGCCACCACCAAGGATCTATACTCTACTATTCAAAAAGAAAAATATGGTTCGAAAAAGCAGGGTGCTGGGAAAGATATATTAGAGCCATACGCCGCAGCAGCGAATACCTCACACTCCTGCTGGTCAAGGCGACACACCACTATGATTTCAGCGACTGAAGTCATGGACAGTGGCAATCTGCTATTAATGGCGCGTTCCCGAAAAATGTGAGTACACAGTCCCGGCAATCCCGCATTCGGTTAATTCTAAATGCAGGTACTTCCCTATGAGCCTCTGAAACCCCGATCGATTCCAGCGTGCAGGTGGACCCATTTGCTGGTCTGCCAAACCAATTTGACTCCGCGTCACGACTGTATGTGACGGAATATGTCAAATGTTTAGACGGCCGACTCAAAACAAATAAGTACCCCCATGCTTCACTCGTTGTGAGCGTGATGATATAAGCAATATCTCTGATGGTACAGAAGGTGACTGGCACAGGCTCTAAAGTGGCACACAAGCAAAGGACAAAAGTCTCACCGTTTAGGTAGAGACCTGCAGTTCTTTACTAGCGAAGCGCCAGTACAAGAGTGACTTTTTCCTTTCTGCTCGCTTCCTCCTTAAATGGCTCTGAGCACTATGGGACTTAACTTCTGAGGTCATCAGTCCCCTAAAACGTAGAACTACTTAAACCTAAATAACCTAAGGACATCACACACATCCATGCCCGAGGCAGGATTCGAACCTGCGACCGTAGCGGTCACGCGGTTCCATACTGTAGTGCCTAGAACCGCTTGGCCACCCCGGCCGGCAGCCGGCCGCGGTGGTCTCGCGGTTAAGGCGCTCAGTCCGGAACCGCGCGACTGCTACGGTCGCAGGTTCGAATCCTGCCTCGGGCATGGATGTGTGTGATGTCCTTCGGTTAGTTAGGTTTAAGTAGTTCTAAGTTCTAGGGGACTGATGACCACAGAAGTTAAGTCCCATAGTGCTCAGAGCCATTTGAACCACTTGAACAACCCCGGCCGGCGCTTCCTCCTCAGCTCGGTACCAAAAGCACAATTACATTTTAGAGTCCCCCCACTTTCGCACATGCCAATCACGAGCTGGAGCCTGGCATTCTTAGCTGGGAGAGCGGCCTTTGCTCTGCTAACACCGATTTCACCAATCGGAGACTGTAAAGTTAATTACGAGAAAAAGGAAAAAAGATGCAGCTTCGCAGCCTGTTTCCCACGCGTTTGCTGTGTCTTTTGCTAACAAAATGCTCAGGATGGAAGCACAGCCCTCCACAAACAGCTTGTTATCTCCCCTGTTGCGTCCATTTCAAAGTTTCCAAAGAACGGCTATAAACTCGCTAAAAGCATCATGCTTTCACAAATATGTTTTGTAACAGAGGCTGAAGGTCTGGGCGCCAGTCTCTCTGTCCCACGGAAATTCGCAGAACGTTCACAGTTCTTTTGTCGGCTTCCTCCATAACAAGGGCCCATCCTCTTCTTTATTGCCGGTCTAAAATGTGCTGGCCAGAGCAGCGGCGACTGCTCGGCGCTAGTCTGTGTACCTGGGAGCGCCTGCCTCCCGTCCGGCGCCAACTAAATGTGTTTTCACAAAGAGGCGGCGGAACTCGGCCGTCCAGAAATGTCTCCACACGTTCCGCAGAAATAACGTGCTTTGTTGGGTCCACCATCGCCGCAGCTTTTACTGCAGTCGTTTAAACCGGCACCCTATTCCTTTGAACGCAGGTAAAGCTTACTGTCATTCCTTCCTTAGAGCACAGAAACAAGACCATTAACTACTGCCCACCATTTCATCATAGTGTATGAAGTGAAATAGCATTAAAGATCATATTCCATAAGAACATGAAGCAGCATAACACCGAATCCGAAGTGAGAGTGCCCTGCAATCTCTCAAACACTCTTATCTATATTTACTGATTTAGGTGGGGGTGTCGCATTCAGGAGGACTGTCATACATTTTCCCGTCTGATTATCTAGTTGAGGCTTCCTACTGGTTTTCTAAATAAGTTAACACAAGTGTCGGGGTGGTTCATTTGACACGGTATATTTCCATCCATAATTGGGACATCTTCTATAATTACATCGACATCGACGACACCTTAAACCATTATCTTCGTATTCTTTTTCTTTTTTATTTGTCTATCCTCTTTCATAGTTATTCATTCTACAGTGCCACCTTCCTATATTTACTCGTAGAATTATTTTCTCATCGCTTTTATTACCATCGCTGCCACAGCCTGTAGACAATGTCACCCTTTTCTGGTCCATTATTATAACTAGCTGTGTTGCCATTCCCCAAATAAACATAAGTAAAGGAGGTGGTCAGATGGCAGTGGATCTACACAACACAAATCTGTAACTATATTTCGTATCAGTGAAAGTGCTGAGTACAAAAATCTAATCCGTAACTATATTTCATGTCAGTGAAAGTGCTGAGTACAAAAACCTATCACCTATGTATAGAAGAACGTTAAGACTGAAGTAAGAAACATAAATAACTGACCACTGAAGACGCTTTAAGATAAAGCGAAATGCGCGTGATCTAAATAAGGCTTTTGCTACAGTCACAAAAGACTGTATTAACTTTGTAACATGTATCACTGCCCCTATCACAGCAAAAAATATAACAAACTGCCCATTATATCACTATATTACAGAAAAATTAATTGAACACATGCAAGCTGCAGAGTTCTGTGAGAGCTGTGGGGCAAACCAGAGACATAATTACTTACTGATCATGCTGATATGGGACTATTAATGCTTGGAATATCATTGCTTTCAAAAGTGTTCAGGGCTGTTACCAAAGACCTCCTTGCTCCTATACCGTTATATTCTTTTGGTATTTTCCATTATGTCAGATTGGAAGCAGATCACTTGTGCTAAGTATAGATTCCCAAATGGCCACATCAAAAATCTAATATTTTTCAATAGCTGTTTCATATATGTTTTACATTCAGATCATAATTTATTCAAATCATTTGGAGCATTGACAGACCAACGTACGTAATCTGTAAACTCTGCTTGTACGGAATTTCTCTTTATGGGACTAATATTACTCATAAACTTTATGTTCCAACGCATACTTGACAACATCATTGAAGAGCCCTTTAACTTATGGCCACCACAGATTGAATTTGTCCATGGTGACCCATACTGCATGTTAGAAGCAATGCAAGTTCCTGACACTTAGGCACTTTAAATATATATACTCCACTGTGTCTTGAAATCCTAACTTCAATGTATCTACCCCAAATAAGTTGATAAGGGATGAACAGCTACTGCTGGTGACAATATCGACATTTTGAGGGAATAGGATGTAGTCAGTTGTCGATACATTTTACATATCTGTAAAGTTGATGTCACTGCATAGCAGCGAACTGCACTGTCATACCCTGCGGAAGATTCTTTACTCCGACAATAACTTCTTTTAAGTCTGTGTCAGATGCTAAACCAACATTAACACGTTTTTATCTGTTGACAGACAGTTGGAAAGTAGTGTTTAACAGCAGCATTGTGAAACGAGTTAGCAAAATGGATGAACTGCTGAGTCTTATAAGCAATACCCTCTTTGCTGATGACTTGGGGTAGTGGGAGTGAGAGGAGGGGGAGGGGAAAGTTAAGCACAGGGGGAAAGCCAGTGGTCCAAATCTGACAACTATACATGCTGCATCAGCTATAGAATGGTTGTAACCTATAAACTGCTCCCACAAACGTTTCATGGTATGACATTGGGGAAAAGCACATTTTAAACTTTAAAAAAAAATTATGTCTTTTTTTCTGCATCATACAATATTTATCAAATAACTGTTTTTATATGGTTTGCTCAACCTTTTAAAGGTTTGGTGCCATGGATCACAAGTTAGAAACCAAGAATAATTTATTCATTGTATTTTGGGGTAATATAATATAGAAGTTCAAAAATACGAGTAATTCTACACCAAGTACTGGAACTGATGGTAATGAATCATACTTAATTATGTGAGCCGATGCACAACTCTAATTGAAATTTCCAGTAATTAATTTTACTTCCTCTGAAGTGCTCTGACGAGCAATCATTATAAAATTTCAGCAAACAATTCCATAAAATCTATGCACATAATGACACCATACAATACTCTCATTCATCACATGTTTGTTGGATGGGTGAGCTAGCATACATCAAGTTTCTGAATGTATATTCCTGAAATTAAGTGCACTCTGTGCATTCAATGAACCTGTACATTTTCTCAGTTGCCAGGTAGTTCCCATTATATTGCATGGCAATCCAGGTGTTTGAGCATAGAACATTGTAGCTATTGGAGTTAAATTGTGGCATAATGAAGACAAGTCGTAGTCTGATAACACTACTTTCATGTCACTAAATCGTGGATTTTCGATTTTCAAAAAATTACCACTACACTGAACTTCTAATCTGCTGACAGGCTCATATCAACAAGTTTTCTGCCACTCACATTCAGCTTGTACATTGTAGTGAATAACAACTCGTTCATCTTCCACGCACTACACAGTGCTTGCGGCCTAGTGATCTGTACAGACGTTGGAGATAGTGGAATCTCAAAGTCTAGAAACAATTTCTCTATGTGTTGACTTGATTTCTGCTCATTTATATCGGGTACTGCATTATGGTGCTTGTCTGGAAACAGTTCTCCGTGCTGCTCCAATCTCTCAGACATTATCTTATGGAGCTGTTACACTGAGGTAAGCAAGGCAGGGCAGCTTAGCTTGCTGCAATGTAAGATGGGACTGGAGGCAAATTAATCGACAACGTGGGTTGTTCAATGGCAATGAAGACGGTGATGTGGGCCATCAGTATAGCAGATTTGGTGGAAGAGACATCCTGCGAAATCCACTTCCGGTCTAGCTTGTAGCAAGCAGCAAAGTGGTCAGTGTATGATCACAAGGGTGTCAGCTGGAATTCTTGCTCTGGAAGACACATTCCAGTTGCAAAAACTGGACTTCAGTCCTAAACTTAAGATAATCAAGTACAAGGAGTTTACCCCAGGTAGTAAACAGTCCACTGCTGTCAAGAAAAGTATAACCAGACTATCAGATTTTCAGGTGCCAATTGACATGCAAACAGAGAAAGTCAGAGTCCTCTGTCCAACTTTGCCCAAACAATAAAACCTTTTTCGTCACCCTAAATTTAAATAGTCTCTTACTTGCAGGAAAGCTGCATGAACTGGAGGAAACCCTAAACGATCAAAAATTAAAAATACTGGCACTCCACGAAAGTAGACTGGCTGACAGAAATGCAATGCATTTTTGGAACTACAGACCTTTCAGAGTAAAATGGACAAATCAATACTGAAAAGAAAAGCAGTTTTAGGGGTCTCCTTTGCATTCAAATTGCAGTCACTCTGTAATGGACAAGTAAAACATGCACACTAATTAGTGCACACATGCCATTCAATTTCGAAATTAAAAGCAGTCACAAAAAAGTAGGGAAATCATAAGAAACACTAGAAGAAACAGTACCTTAAATTCCACGAAACCATGTCAATATCCTACTGGGCGATTTCGGTGACCAGCTAGGGGAATGAATAAAATACAGTAAAACAACTGGAACATACTCAGCAAATCAGAGAACCAACCAGAACAGACGAAGATTATTAGAACTCTGTAGTACATTCAACCATAAATCAATGTGAACACACTTCAAAAAGAAACTATCAAAACAGATGAAATAGAAATCACCGAACTCACTCATCAGTGAATTACAGACTGGCCATGTAACAGTCTCTTATTCAGATCATAGGGAAATTGTATACGTCCAAGTTAGAAAGGGTGCAAACATAGGCTCACACCATTACCTGACAAGAACAGAACTATGTTTAAAACCTCAGAAATTTAAATAAAGACACAAATCCCCAAATCTGACACTAGTAACATCCAACCATCTTGCACAGAAGATCCGGCCGCTGTGGCCGAGCGGTTCTAGGCGCTTCAGTCCGGACCCGCGCTACTGCTACGGTCGCAGGTTCGAATCCTACTTTGGGCATGGATGTGTGTCATCTCCTCAGGTTAGTTAGGTTTAAGTAGTTCTAAGTCTAGGGGACTGATGACCTCAGATGTTAAGTCCCATAGTGCTTAGAGCCATTTGAACCATTTTTGCACAGAAGAAGTGGATATAAACGGGTCATATAGCTCAAAGGCAAATTGATCAGATTAGCATAAACATTAATTTCTCTGCAGGAAAGAAAGAAACATCTTGTCATGATGCATACAAAAACTGGAACACGAAAAAGACAGAAGAGAGCTACAAAATATCCTGACAATGAAGAAAGATACAGCCAGATTAAACAGAAAGACTAAAAGGAAATACGAAAAGGATAATCAACTTGATATTGCAAAAGACTTCGAAAGAAACAAGACACAAAATTTTTTTAGGTTCAAATGGCTCTGAGCACTATGGGACTTAACTGCTCAGGTCATCAGTCCCCTAGAACTTAGAACTACTTAAACCTAACTAACCTAAGGACAACACACAGATCCATGCCCGAGGCAGGATTCATCATCGTCGAACTGTTCGTGCAGATGGTTGTTGTCTTGCAAACGTCCCCATCTGTTGACTCAGGGATCGAGATGTGGCTGCACGATCCGTTACAGCCATGCGGATAAGATGCCTGTCATCTCGACTGCTAGTGATACGAGGCCGTTGGGATCCAGGACGACGTTCCGTATTTCCCTCCCGAACCCACCGATTCCATATTCTGCTAACAGTCTTTGGATCTCGACCAACACGAGCAGCAATGTCGCGATACGATAAACCGCAATCGCGATAGGCTACAATCCGACCATTATCAAAGTCGGAAACGTGATGGTACGCATTTCTCCTCCTTACACGAGGCATCACAACAACATTTCACCAGGCAACTCCGGTCAACTGCTGTTTGTGTATGATAAATCGGTTGGAATCTTTCCTCATGTCAGCACGTTGTAGGTGTCGCCACCGGCGCCAACCTTGTGTGAATACTCTGAAAAGCTATTCATTTGCATATCCCAGTATCTCCTTCTTGTCGGTTGAATTTCGCGTCTGTAGCAAGTCATCTTCGTGGTGTAGCAATTTTAATGGCCAGTAGTGTATTTTTCATGCGTTAGATGACGGTTACCCCCTTAATGGTCTGTGGCTTACAGACAGATGCGTTACGTTAGTCAATGTCAGCGTTTAAGCTACAGGCATCTCTAAATGTTGGATGAAGTCACGGTCTTCAGATCGGTCGTAGAGAATCACCGGAAGAGCGGTGCCGTCAAAGGTCATTGATTGGCAGCTATTTGACTTGGCTGGGGTAAGGCCTCGTGGTCGCCAAGAGAAAGAGTGCGGCACACGAATTCTTTCACAGTGGAGAGAGCAGCGCGGGCGTCCTCATCTCCAGGAAGCGTGGCCGCGAAAGCGACGCCAGAGCGGGATGCACTCCAACACGCCCACTACACACGCGCTGTCTCCACTATAATCCCACCAGCTCGCAGCTATTCAAAAGTTTAGACCTGATTTATCTTCATAGTTGTGTCAGAAAGGTACAATACAACTTACCGGTTATGACAAACATTAACAAGAATATTCCAAACAGGATTGTACTGTAAGTGTAATCATTTCTAACAGCCGTTAATGATATTTTCTAAATATGTGCTACATAAATACGTACTAAATATTGTGTGCAACTACTTCGCATGCTTCCATCTACACTACTGGCCATTAAAATTGCTACACCACGAAGATGGCGTGCTACACACGCGAAATTTAACCTACAGGAAGAAGATGCTGTAACATGCAAATGATTAGCTTTTCAGAGTATTCACACACGGTTGGCGCCGGTGGCGACACCTACAACGTGCTGACACGAGGAAAGTTTCCAACCGATTTCTCATTCACAAACAGCAGTTCACCGGCGGTACCTGGTGAAACGTTGTTGAGATGCCTCATGTAAGGAGGAGAAATGCGTACCATCACGTTTCCGACTTTGATAAAGGTCGGATTGTAGCCTATCGCGATTGCGGTTTATCGTATCGCGACATTGCTGCTCGCGTTGGTCGAGATCCAAAGACTGTTAGCAGAAAATGGAATCGGTGGGTTCAGGAGGGTGATACGGAACGCCGTGCTGGATCCCAACGGCCTCGTATCACTAGCAGTCGAGATGACAGACATCTTATCCGCATGACTGTAACGGATCGTGCAGCCACGTCTCGATCCCTGAGTCAACAGATGGGGACGTTTGCAAGACAGCAACCACTTGCACGAAGAGTTCGACGACGTTTGCAGCAGCATGGACTATCAGCTCGGAGACCACGGCTGCGGTAACCCTTGACGCTGCATCACAGACAGGAGTGCCTGCGATGGTGCACTCAACGACGAACCTGGGTGCACGAATTACAAACGTCATTTTGTCGAATGAATCCAGGTTCTGTTTACAGCATCATGATGGTCGCATCCGTGTTGGGCGACATCGCGGTTAACGCACATTGGAAGCGTGAGTTCGTCATCGCTGTACTGGCGTATCACCCGACCTGATGGTATGGTCACCTCTCGTTCGCAATGACGGCACTTTGGACAGTAGACGTAACATTTCAAATGTGTTACGACCCGTGGCTCGACCCTTAATTCGATCCCTGTGAAACCGTACATTTCAGCAGGATAACGCACGACCGCATGTTGCAGGTCCTGTACGGGCCTCTCTGGATACAGAAAATGTTCGACTGCTGCCCTGGCCAGCACATTCTCCATATCTCTCACCAATTGAACACGTCTGGTCAATGGTGGCCGAGCAACTGGCTCGTCACAACACGCCAGTCTCTACTCTTGATGAACTGTGGTGTCGTGTTGAAGCTGTATGCACCATCCAATCTCTGTTTGATTCCACGCCCAGGCGTATCAAGGCCGTTATTACGGCCAGAGGTGGTTGTTCTGGGTACTGATTTCTCAGGATCTATGCACTTAAATTGCGTGAAAATGTAATCACATGTTAATTCTAGTGTAATATATTTGTCCCATGAATACCCGTTTATCATCTGCATTTCTTCTTGGTGTAGCAATTTTAATGGCCAGTAGTGCAGTTGTCAATCACGCTCCGGGAAGGACATATAGCTGGACACAATTTTCAGGCAAGGATATGGTTCATTGTCTCCTCCTCATCACATTCGCATTACGCAGAGACAAAGGAAATTCCCCACTATGTCATCTCGATCTTTTTTCTGTGAACTCCAGAGCGCAGTCTGCTGAGCGTCTTCCATGTAGGTCAGCCATCCTACTAGATACGGTATTGCAGTGCCTGTGCTGTTCAGAAGTACGACGCAATGCATACAAGCATGTCCGAAAGGACAGTCACTGCGGCGCCTACAGCCGTTACGAAATAGATCAAATGTATTCGCAGTTGCAGAAAGTCTCACTCAACATCGTCACAATTCAGAATAAATTCATGATTTTCTAGACCCAGCCATTTAGTAAAGAACGTGAAATGCATTCGCAGTTGCGAGTATGGGCAACCTCAGCAACACAGGGTGGTCCATTGATTGTGACCGGGCCAAATATCTCACGAAATAAGCGACAAACGAAGAAACTACTAAGAACTAAACTTGTCTAGCTTGAAGGGGGAAACCAGATGGCGCTATGGTTGGACCGCTAGATGGCGCTGCCATAGGTCAAACGGATATCAACTGGGTTTTTTTAAATAGGAACCCCCATTTTTTATTTCATATTCGTGTAATACGTAAAGAAATATGAATGTTTTGGTTGGACCACTTTTTTCTCTTTGTGATGGATGGCGCTGTAACAGTCACAAACATATGGCTCACAAGTTTAGACGAACAGTTGGTAACAGGTAGGTTTTTTAAATTAAAATACAGAACATAGATACGTCTGAACATTTTATGTCGGTTGTTCCAATGTGATACATGTACCTTTGTGAACTTATAATTTCTCAAAACGCATGCTGTTACAGCGTGATTACCTGTAAATACCACATTAATGCAATAAATGCTCAAAATTACTTCCGTCAACCTCAATGCATTTGGCAGTACGTGTAACGACATTCCTCTCAACAGCGAGTAGTTCGCCTTCCGTAATGTTCGCACATGCATTGACAATGCGCTGACGCATGTTGTCAGGCGTTGTCGGTGTATAACGATAGCAAATATCCTTCAACTTTCCCCACAGAAAGACATCCGGGGACGTCAGATCCGGTGAACGTGCGGGCCATGGTATGGTGCTTCAACGACCAATCCATCTGTCATGAAATATAACTATTCAATACCGTTTCAACCGCACGCGAGTTGTGTGCCGGACATACATCATGTTGGAAGTACATCGCCATTCTGTCATGCCGTGAAACATCTTGTGATAACATCGGTAGAACATTTTGTGGTAACATCGGTAGAACATTACGTAGGAAATCAGCATACATTGCACCATTTAGATTGCCATCGATAAAATGGGGGGCAATGTTACGTGATACCACGTACTTATAAGTTTGTGACTATAACAGCGCCATCCATCACAAAGGGAAGAAAGTGGTCCAACCAAAACATTCATATTTCTTTACGTACTACACGAATACGTAATAAAATGGGGGTCCTATTTTAAAAAACGCAGTTGATGTCCGTTTGACCTATGGCAGAGCCATCTAGCGGGCCAACCATAGCGCCATCTGGTTTCCCCCTTCAAGCTAGACAAGTTCCGTTCTTTGCAGTTTTTTCGTTTGACGCTTATTTCGTGTGATATTTGGCCCGGTCACGATCAATGGACCACCCTGTATAATGAAATAACGACAGTGAAAATTTGTTCCGGACAAGGACTCGAACCCGGATTTTCCGCTTATCGCAAGCGGTCACGTTACAATTAGGCTATCCGAGCACGCTTCACGGCCAGACCCAGGCTTCCATATGTCGTCAACCGTATGTCCACAACCTGCACTCGTACATTCGTCATGTATGTATTCCCGGACAGGGGAGATATTTTAATTGAAGGTCGCTTGCCTGGTGTCGGCAGATAAGTACGATATTCCAGAGCCTGTGTTGTTCAGAAGTGCGATGCAATGTTCCTTCGGACATGTAGAGATATGTATTACATGTTCATCACTAGCTCTTTGTAGCTTTCTACTCTACTTTTAGAACTTTTCGTTGACGCCAGAGACACACCATGCATGAACTTTGATTTATCCAAAGGGAGCATCTTTGGAATGACTTTACGATCTTTGACACTGTTTTTGTGAGTCAAGCGAATATTCCATTTCAATCTAGCCCTGTACTTCGTATCTTTAACGTACTGCCTAATGTACAAACAATGCACTTTTCTGCTTTCTGTAACTTTCTTGCACCTAATGTATGATGTTGATCAAAATGCAAATGATCATCCTTGGATGCATGTTTAATACTAAATGCGTTTTCGTAAGTATAGGTTATGTAAAGAATGTTTCACAGTTATATGACGGTTGTATTCTTTTTGTGATAATTGTGTATAGTTACGGTATTTTAAACTGTATGTAGAAACCCGAAAATTATTCGTTGTTTGAGACAAACTCAAAATTTTAATAAAGTGACATAGAGCTGTTGCGCCAAATCATGGCTCAAAATATCTAAAAGCTTAGCTCGTCACCTCTTTAAAGTGAAGTAACATAGAACTGTCAGAAAATGGACTGGAATTGTTCCAAAAAATGTTCAACTGTGGGTGAATTCCTAAGGGACCAAACTACTGAGGTCATCGGTCCCTAGACTGACACACTACTTAAACTAACTTACGCAAAGAACAACAACACCCATACCCGAGGGAGGACTCGAACCTCCGGCGGGAGGGGCCGCGCTGGAATTGTTCGAAACAGGTTATGATTTTTTAAAAAAATAAAATACTTTCAACACATGTGACTGTAGTTGCTGCCATGGCGATGCAACCTGGACTTATTACATCATAATTTCATATTTTTGATACCGTCTTTTAGTAAATTTGTTGGTGCTTACTCAGCTGTCATTAAAATTTGAATGCAATCTACATTGTCAGACCACGGCAATAAGTTTCGATCCAACACACAGATCACCGAAGCTATTCATCTTCAATACATCAGGAATTTATCTCAGAAGAGGAGGTGATAGTATAAGTGATGCAAAAGTAAATTGACACTAGTGTCATGATTTCAATGACTCAACGAAAGAGAAAATATTTGTTCAGATGGCTGTTGTTTGTTCTGTCATGTTCGTACATCTACCTCAACTCAGACATAAGGGTTCTTCTTATAATTTTTGTTAAAATTCAACGTTATATGTATTTATGGTGAATCATTACTGAATGTTCCATAGCATAATTGGGAGAGTATCGGCTAGGAGCTTGGTTGTAGTCTGCCTAAGGGAAACGTCGTTTTAATCACTTGTAGTGATGAGGACATAATTCGTAGTTGGTTCGAAATGGTTCAAATGGTTCTGAGCACTATGGGACTTAACATCTGTGGTCATCAGTCCCCTAGAACTTAGAACTACTTAAACTTAACTAACGTAAGGACATCACACACATCCATGCCCGAGGCAGGATTCGAACCTGCGACCGTAGCGGTCACGCGGTTCCAGACTGAAGCGCCTAGAACCGCACGGCTACACCGGCCGGCTCGTAGTTGGTAACGGCAGACAAAGCCACTGGTTTTTAATCGTGGCTCCTCTCGAAAGTGTGCCCCGCTGGGTGAGTCATGCGGTGCTTAGCGTGCTGACCAAACGTGACAGACGCGCACGATTTTGGAGGACGTGTGGGCCTGTACAAAGAAACCTCGATAAAAAGCAGAATGAAGTGTACGACACAATGACCACGATTTTTCTTTGCTATTAATGAGTCACCATCGAGTACACGAATAACAAATTCCAATTACCGTCAGGCCCTACCACATGCTCATCAAAACGTACACGTCACACTAAACGAAGAGCCTTAATTCAGATACATTTCCGGCACGCATTACTATAGCCATAGATGATATACAAATGAACAAATCAGTTTATGCATCATATCTGTATTCGTTAAGCGACAGGGAAGCAGTTCCTAAGGGACGTCGGCCGATAGAACGTTTCCAGAATACAGAACCGTGTTATACGACTTGATCTGCCAACGGTCTCAGGATATTCAGCAAAGAGCTCTTCAAACAAAATGATATTTTTAAAATTGTTTCACTCTACATTCACTCAGGTACAATTAAATCAGAGAGAGAGGGTGGGGTGGGATAGTGGAGCAAATGTCTGCTGTGTTGACGTCCATCCGAATTCAGAGATCCTATTCCACGAAGACGCAATGAAATGAGACATCAGATGGTACCTTCGTCAGTTGCAATCATTCCCAGTACTGGCAATTTGTTCCTGAGGTTCACTATTGCTACACCATACATGTCAACAAGCTAGGCTAGGGAGCACTTCTTAAAAACTGTCAAAAAATAACACAGACAAGCAGGTTCTTACTTCATAGCCAAACCCACATTCTCTAGTACTTATCAAGCGACACTGATCGACTAGTATCGTGCCTTCCCGTAAAAGAGTTTTTACATTTCTGTGGCTATTAGCCCGATCCGTTACAGACACATTCTATAACAGTATATGTAACTATGACGAGCCTAACTGGCGATATTAGATTTCCAATCAGCAATTTTACAAGATGTGTTTGGGGCATTAGGATGGAATATTTAAAGCATTTAACAGATGTGCCTGTAAGTTTTCCGCTTATCATAACCATACAATAGTGTCGGGAGCACAAAAAATTTGCACACTAAAAACCTGGTACAATTGCTTGAGACGTGTTTATTAAGGACTTCGATACGCAGCCTTCGAAACTTTGCTCAAAGACATTCGCGGCTGTGTTAGAAGCTTCAGTGTTGGTATTTGTAGAGAGATCGCATCCCTAGTAACGAAAACAATCAAGAATTCTCGGTTAACTGTTGTGTTATGCTTCTCCTTATGAGAATCTGGCCGAGCAACGTGTAAAATTATGGTTTCCTTAGCGTTCATGTTACCAGCTTATGATACGCCGCAGTAACTACATTTAATACATATTTTTAGTAATTTCTCTGTGTACATGCACTGTAATCAGCTTTCTCGAACACCGTTAATGCTTCTACTGTATTCTGGGATTCTGTGTTAGGCCGGTTAACGTTGCATATTTATCATTCAATCACCATGTACTTTTTATTCCTGCTGGAATATGATCATTAAGTGAATCTAGAAGAGACTGTACATAGACAGGAAAGACTGTTTGCATTTTCACATAGTTTCGTTTGACGCAAGTTTTAACTGGAAACGGCACTACAGCGTCTCCATATAGACGTTTGTGAACACTGATGCTGTTATATCAGTATGGAATAGTTTTGACAGGGTTACGTACATTTTTGGACAACTGTGCAGAGCAAAATGTTTTCACTGAGTAAAACTGGTGTTGTTATTGTGGCCTTCAGTTGATCTGATGTACAGTCAAATGCCTTCACCACTCTAAAAACGCCACATTTAGTGGTCTGTTCTTTTAGTAATATTTCTCCCGTTGTTCATGCTGTATAAATATATCAGTTGAGTGTTATCGATTAGTGAGTTAAATACAAGCTCGCCGAGTATCTAGCATAATGTATAACAGGAATCATGAATTCCTAGCAAACAGAACTCAACACATTGGCCTAACGGGACGAAATCGACAGATGGAAAGGTAACATCGGGATCACACCAAGGAAGTGTTATGGGGTCATTAGTGTTTACAATTGGTATAAATGATATAGAGGATTACATCGGAAACTCCATGAGACTACTCGCAGACGATGCTGTTATGTATAGGGAGGTTCAAACGTCAGAAAACCGTAGCCAGGTATAGGATGAGCCGCACAAGATCGAAAACTGGTGCAGCGACTGGCAGTTGATGCTGAAAGCATCTTACTGTAATGTGTTACGCGTAAGTACATAAGAGAAATGACAGTCTGAGAGTCATAGAAATAATTTTAAGGAAATTTAACTGTGGCGCTGACACCCGTAAGAACATAAAGCACACAGTCATCGGTTTTCAGGTTGTAGCATGTGTGCATGCTCCTGACATCTGTTGATCCTATAGTGAACCAGCTTTATCTACATCTGCAGGCCCACAGTGTATATATGAACATTTATGAAAAGCTGTAGCACCGATTTCTCCAACATTCATTACCATGTGGGACTGGTTTTGTTGCTCTGTGCTGCTCGATTTCTATCTAGGGTTGGCAGAATAATATGCATCACGTACAATGAGTTAAACAAGGAAGTGTACGCGGTTACCTGTATGAAATGAATGACACTTTTGTAAATATATGTTTACATGAAAATACATGTTATTACTAATTGCATAATTACATAATAGTTAATACAATCGCCGCCGTTATCGATTAGAGCTTGGCACCTTAGCCCACTCACCGGTAAATCATCCACTTCGTTTTCTTTATTGGCTTTCAATTCCCCCCGGAGGAGGGGCGGGCTGGCAGCAGCTTAGTACGCTTTTCTTCAGCCAACAGGATATTTAAAAACAGAGTAAGTGGAAATAAACAATAAAAACAGGCGATCAAAACGATGACTTCTTAAACTATAAAATAGACGAAGGTTGTGGAAATTTAAAACATAAAAACAAAGGTTTGGTGATGCTAATTAAGACACACAGTAAGCAGACAGACAATTAAAAAACACGGTGACAGTCTATTTTCTGTTCGCAAGAGATAAAAATCACACCTAGCGACAGTATGGTTACTGTTCACAACACTTAAAAAAGACGCTCAACACTTAACACGCACTAAACGGTGCACTAAAGAGTAGACACGAAGATGACACACCACAGCCTAAGGCATATGGGGGGGAGGGGGAGGATCCGGACAGATGAGGGGAAGAAAGGGGGGAGGAGAGGAAAAAGAAAAAGGGGGGGGGGGGGAAGCCGATGGAGGGAGAGCACACATCACACATACATGGGGGGCGCCTTGCGGACACGTGTGGGGGGGGGGGGGAGACAGAAGAGAGGAATGCAAAAGGTCTTGGGGGAGAGAAGGGAGTCAAAGAGAGAGTAGGCGGGGAATAACAGGATGGAAGGAGGCGAAGAAGGAGCCCAGGAAAAGGACAGAGGTAGGGAGGGGCAGGTGAGGATCACAGTTGATAGGAGAGATAAATGGAGGGAGAGAGGGCATCATCCAGGAGCGGGAGTTGACTGAAGCCACCTTGGGGAAGAAGATGAAGGGTGTTGAGGTGGAGGGTAGGTGGGACACAACAGTGAAGGCATGGCAGTGGGTGGGGGTTGGAGAGGAGAGTAGCAACTAGGGGATGGGAATGATCAAGTCTGCAGGAGGTGTAGAGGAGGCGGATATGTTCAAGGAAGAGGAGCAGATGGGGGAAAGGAATCAGGTCATAGAGGATCTGCATGGAGGATGGGAGGTTTATATGGAAGGCGAGTCGGAGTGCATGGCACTCGAGGATCTGGAGGGACTTGTAGAGATTCAGGCAGGAGTGGTATAGCAAAGGATGGGACAGATCAAGGATTTGTAGGTTTGGAGGGTGGTAGAAGGGTTCAAATCCCATGTCCAGCCAGAGAGGAAGAATCAGTAGAGGTAACAGGATACAGGATTCACAAAGGAAAAGGATGGCCTGTGGGGCAGGGCTGGGTGGTGAGGGTGGATGGCTTTGTTAGGGATATGGGTGACTACAGCATCAGTCAAGGTCTGGTGGAGGAAGGTAGCAGTTCGGGAGATACTGTTGGGAGATTGGAGGGTAGGGATGTGACCTGGGTGTGTATGGAGTCGCAGTAGGCATCCCAGTCAGTGCATGAGTAATCATGGACAAGTTTAGGAGAAAAGTCAGGTTGAGGAACAGGAGGGGGATGACGACCATCAGAGATAGTGAGGAGGATGTGGGTGTGGTCACTGCCAGTTAGGTCAAGGACTTATGTGGTGATGCGCCCAAGGAGGTTGGGAGAGGTCCGGTGTGTTGGGGGAGGGGAACCAGGTCTCCCTTGAGGGTGGTAATAAACCAATGCCACCACTGGAGATTGGCAGAAGCACGGATGTAGATATTGAGGTCTGCAGAAATCAAATAGGTGGAGAAGATACAGTCAAATTGGACCAGGAAATCGTACAGAATGTGGGTGTGAGGGTGGATGTAGATGATGCCACATGTGACAGTAAGGGTGGGGAAGCAGACACTGAGCCTGAGATGCTCAGTTGAATTGTTGAGGAGAGGTTGGGGCTGTACAGGGAAGTGTTTAAGGTGGCTGACAGCAACCCCACCACACACTAGGGAGTGTGGTTTATCGGTGTGGTGGAGGTTGTAAGGTGCTGTTAAGATGGAGAGAGGGATTGGGGGAAGGTTTCATTTAGGATGAATGCATCCATACAGAGTTGAGTGAGGGTGTGAATGAAGAGGTATTTGTGGGTGGGCAGGGAGCGTATATTATGGTAAAGTATACTGTAATGTTGTTGTGCCATGGTACTGGAGATTTAAATGAGGGTGATGAGGGGGGTGAAGGTGAAGTGGGCCTGTTTGTGGGAGTAGGTGGCATAGATGGTGAGGTGAAAGGCAGAAGAGGCAGTGAGGGCGATTTGGGAAAGGGTATGTGAGTGCTGGAAGGGGTGGGTGTTTTGTAGGGCAATGGTGATGAAGTGGATGATGTCGTTTGCAGTAGGAGGAGGGAGGAGGGAGTTGTTGGGGTGGGTGGGATCATCTGCTGGACAGACAGGGACAGTGAGCTCTGGGGTGATGGGAGAAGGCTTTGCCTTACATTTATATGAGTAGGCAGGATGGGATTCATTGCAGGTATTACAGGAGGGAGGAGAGGATAGGTTGGACCAGTTCTTCAGGAAGTGGGAATCTTTGCAGCAGGGACAGGTAGGGGGACTCTTGCAATCACAGTGACATGTGACATGTACGTTGTATTTGAGGCAGCATTGGTAGTAGTGGTAGGATTGGATGGGGGAATGGGGGGGTCAAATTAATGGCGTCTATTATAGATAAGGGCTCCATCTGTAAGGAGGCAGTCGATGGACGAGGAGGATTGCGTGAATAATCTCATAAGGTAAGTTGGCTCAGCATCATTAAAGATGCAACAGGCCGAGCTGATCATGGGGCTAAGCTTCGTGATCACAGCGAAGGTCGGCAGATGTCAGGGAGGTTGAGGGTGTCGGGGAGAGGAGGGGGTGTGGTAGGGGTGAAGGTGGCTTGTGGGCCAAATTGGATACTTGCTATTTTGGAGAGATCAGTGTGGAAGGATTCAATAGGGGATTTGATGAGGACCAAGTCCTTGCAAGGAATGAGGAGGGTGATGGGGCGTTGGGGAAGTATTTACAGATGCCCAAGGTGAGGGTGTGGGTGTCAAGGGACTGACAGTCGGGATTGGAGAGTATGAAGGTATGGGTCAAAGAAGTTGTAGGGTCATGGGATGGTGTCACATCCATGGGGGTAGGGGGGTTGTGGGGATCAGGGACTTTCTTTATGGATAGGGTGGGGGTGGGGTCAACATTAGGGTGTTTGGTAGGTTTCTTGTACAGGACAGGCTGGGAAGAGGGCTAGGGGATGGGTTGGAGGGGGAGGTGTCAGGGGAATGGTCCTCCCTGAGGGGCAGGTGATACAGCAGGTGGGGGCATGGGTGTACCAGAGACTGTGGTGCGTCAGACTGAGATTCGTGCTAGCTGGGAGCCTGATATAGGTGGTGCTGAGAGTGGTGGGAATTCCAAAAATGACAATGGGGTGACAGCTAAGAATGAAGGAGAGTTGGGGGAAGTGATGGCTTAAAATGGTGCAGGAGTGAGTCAGAAAGGGAGGGAAGGGAGAACGGAGATGGGGTCTGCTGACGAGCTCCATGTGATAGCAGCTGGAGCAGTGGAAGGGGAGGTGAAAATGATGGAGGTGGTAGGGTGGGCAATGGTGGTGGTGGTAAGGAAGTGGGGGGTGACAGTGGTGACAGCGATAGCGGCGGTGACGGCGGCAGGGACGAGAAAATGCGGTGTCAGCGAGGAAAGCACCGTTACTGGCGAAGGATTGCGGCGATGGTGGCAACCGCAGCAGAGGCGACGAGGTAGCCCTCAGCGAGGGAGGGGAAGGGGGGGCAGCGGCGAATCGACCAGGGCAGGGCGGCAGCCCCTCCAGCAGGCCGTGAAGGCGGTCTGGCGAATCCCTCCAGGCAGTGGCTGGACGACGGATGACGGAACAGGGGTGGCGACGGCGGCAGCAATGGGGGAGGGGCAGAGCCCCACCAGGGCGGCGGCGGCGGAGGAGGACAGACGAACGGCAACGACAGGGTCAGTTAGTGTAGCCCAGGCAGTGCAATCCTCCAATTTGGAATTAAAGGGATCCACCACTCGAGATGAACAAATCATTCACGTTTCCAACCTCTAAATATCGTTTGACCTACTTCGAAACGAATGTGTTTGACTTTCTAAGAATTTCACCAACAGTTCCATATGAAAGCTTTGGTCCCTTTGGATGATTTACAAGGAATACTGCCTCATGTTGCTTCAATTTTGCACTCATTTTTAACTGTAACCGACGAAACAAAACATCCAACTGTCACACTGTTTACCTATACACTGTGCAAAAGCGCATTGATTATAGATTCGAAGGTGCTACCAGAGATGCCACTGCAAAAGTTACATTCAAAATTACGGAGTACACATTCTTGTGGAAATGACTGTACGTGGTAGTAGCATTTCGTAATCGGAGGTATATCGGTAGTTTTATCTGAAACTCAATTCACAGAATATGCTTAATGAAGACGACGATAATGAGGACCATGAAGTATTGGGACAGGTCATAATTGCGTGTGTGGTTCATTTAGTATCTGTTCTTTACCTTCTGATTCTCCCACCAGTCTCCTGCCTCTTGGTGTACCCGCTGACGCCCCTACTCTTTTCATCTTGACCCCTCCCCTGCTGTACCTTGCTCTCCCCTCCTTTCCCATCCTCTCCGGCCACTCCCTCGGCAGGTCCCACCTGGCAGTTTTATTCTTCATCGTGTGTGCTCCAAGTGGGTTTAAAGTCTGTCATTCTGGAGTATTTTTAATTCTGTGGCCGACTTTTAACCTGTGCGTGTGCCTTCAGTGTCTTCTTTGTGTTTTAATAATCGCCAACTGTGTTTTTTAACTTTGTGTCGACTTTTTTAATTGTCCCCCATGAACGTCTCCATGTCAGTGTATTTTTACCTACATTATCTTCCGTTACTCTCTTTTATGTCCCCCTTTTTTATCGCCTTATATGTAATATTTTATTCTTGTATTAGTCATCATGTCACTCGACTGAAGAGTGGCGGATTGTGCCGCTGACAGCCCTCAACTGCCCATATAGGGCAGCGGAATGAAATCACAATAAAGAAAAAAAAAGGTTCTGATTCTCATTTCACGTTAATTGCGAAGTTAACAACTGTCAAATTTCACTATTATCACTAGCCTATATATATGAAAATCTTGTGAATTAACATTAATAATAACAATAAACCTAAATATAATTAATATTTCATAATATAAAATGGGTACAATAGTTTTTTATAGGAAGTATAGGATATTGAGACTTCGTTAAAAAACTATTTAGAGCTGTGAGACTTGTGGTATGTCTGTAGATCTGATTTTCACAAACGTCTGTTTTTCTCAGACCTTTCTGTCTGGTTTGGGAGCTTGTGGTTTTCATGCATCAATTCATCCATAAAATAGATGGCTTACGAAACAATAGTGCGACCGATTCTTGACTAATGCTAGTCAGTATGGGCCACTTACTAGTTTGGATTAATGAAAGAGATAGAGCATATACAACGAAGAGCTGCGCGTTTCGCCGTGGGAGAGTTTAGGGAGTGAGAGAGCGTTACAGATATGCTCAAAAACTGCAGTGTCTGACGCTACAGGAGAGGCACTGTCCACCACGGAAAAGAATACTGTTAAAAATTCCGAAAATGTACGTTCCAAGATAAGTCGAACATCATACACTACTGGACATTAAAATTGCTACACCACGAAGATGACGTGCTACAGACGCGAAATTTAACCGACGGAGAAGATGCGGTGATATGGAAATGAATAGCTTTTCAGAGCATTCACACAAGGTTGGCGCCGGTGGCGACACCTATAACGTGCTGACATGAGGAAAGCTTCCAACCAATTTCTCATACACAAACAGCAGTTGACCGGCGTTGCCTGGTGAAACGTTGTTGTGATGCCTCATGTAAGGAGGAGAAATGCGTACCATCACGTTTCCGACTTTGATAAAGGTCGGATTGTAGTCTATCGCGATTGCGGTTTATGGTATCGCGACATTACTGCTCGCGTTGGTCGAGATCCAATAACTGTTAGTAGAATAAGGAGTCGGTGGGTTCAGGGGGGTAATACGGAACGCCGTGCTGGATCCCAACGGCCTCGTATCACTAGCAGTCGGGATGACAAGCATCTTATCCACATGGCTGTAACGGATCGTGCAGCCACTTCTTGATCCCTGAGTCAACAGATGGGGACGTTTGCAAGACAACAACCATCTGCGAGAACAGTGCATGGACTATCAGCTCGGAGACCATGGCTGCGGTTACCCTTGACGCTGCATCACAGGCAGGAGCGCCTGCGATGGTGTATTCAATGACGAACCTGGGTGCACGAATGGCAAAACGTCATTTTTTCGGATGAATCAAGGTTCTGTTTACAGCATCATGATGGTCGCATCCGTGTTTAGCGACATCGCGGTGAACGCACATTGAAAGTGTGTATTCGTCATCGCCATACTGGCGTATCACCCGGCGTGATGGTATGGGGTGCCATTAGTTACACGTCTCGGTCACCTCTGTTCGCATTGACGGCACTTTGAACAGCGGACGTTACATTTCAGATGTGTTACGACCCGTGGCTCTACCCTTCATTCTATCCCTGCGAAACCCTACATTTCAGCAAAATAATGCACGACCGCATGTTGCAGGTCCTGTACAGGCCTTTCTGGATACAGAAAATGTTCGACTGCTGCCCTGGCCAGCACATTGCCCAGATCTCTCACCAATTGAAAACGTCTGGTCAATTGTGGCCGAGCAACTGGCTCGTCACAATACGTCAGTCACAACTCGTGATGAACTGTGGTATCGTGTTGAAGCTGCATGAGCAGCTGTTCCAGTACACGCCATCCAAGCTCTGGTTGACTCAATGCCCAGGCGTATGAAGGCCTTTATTACGGCCAGAGGTGGTTGTTCTGGGTACTGATTTCTCAGGATCTATACACCCAAACTGCGTGAAAATGTAATCACATGTCAATTCTAGTGTAATATATTTGTCTAATGAGTACACGTTTATCATCTGCATTTCTTCTTGGTGTAGCAGTTTTAATGGCCAATAGTGTATTAAATCCTCCTATATACGTCCCGTGGAATGACTGCAACGAAAAATCAGTGAAATCACTACTCATACAGAGATCTTTCGACAGTCATTCTCCCTACGAATGATTCGCGAATGAAACAGGAATAATGGGAAATAATATCGCTATGAAAAATGCCCTCCTCCACACACCGCATGGTGGCTTGCGTGCCTGTGCTTGTTCTGCCACCGTGTGGTGTTTCTGATACTACAGCTTCTGAAAATCTAAAGACAGTGTTGATCGTGATTCAATATATCGTGTCCCCTTCAGTATATAACAATCACATGGTGATCCAACCCGATATGCCCATCTGGTTAATAGGTGCACTATGGAAAGCGGTGAAGTAGCAATTCTGTGTGGTATGGATCTGAGGAGGTTACTGGTGGTCTAGGCGCAGTTCCCGTAAAGTCCGCAGCTCGTGGTCGTGCGGTAGGGTTCTTGCTTCCCGCGCTCGGATTCCCGGGTTCGATTCCCGGCGGGGTCAGGGATTTTCTCTGCCTCGTGATGACTGGGTGTTGTGTGCTGTCCTTAGGTTAGTTAGGTTTAAGTAGTTCTAGGGGACTGATGACCATAGATGTTAAGTCCCATAGTGCTCAGAGCCATTTGAGCCATAGTTCCCATAAATTTCAGGCCGGTGGTTTGTGGGCATAGAATTGGCGCCCGACAGCTTCTCAGATGAGTTTCATCACACAGAGAATGTTCCTAGCAGCCGTTCGCTAGGGTGACGGCGTATCCAGACACGATCATTGACCCGATGTAATAAAACAAGATTCATCTGACCAAGCGAAACGTTTCCACTATTCCGCGATCTCGTGCACAATGCGTGCCTCGTAGCACTCCTGCCTGCACCAGCACTGTATCTCGCCGTCAGATCTGCCACAGATCACCGCCTATCCTTCTGTGTAGAGCAGGCAAGCCTCCGACCTCCACAATTCTGTGATGATGTGTGGTTGTCCAACATCTTGTCGACTACTCACTTCGTTGCCGTCCTTCGGCCACTTTCCAAAGACGCTCACCACAGTAAAACATGAATAGTCGACCTGCTTGGCGATAACAATCTGACCTTAGTCAAAGTAACGTGTGTCAGTGGATTCCCCAAATTACGGCCCATATCGCCGCTAGAATGAAATGATTCCCCGTTCGTCTTTGCTTCGCTTATTTACTTTTCCTACCACATCACGTGCAACCCAAGCTACCAGGCAGCATTCAGTTTCGAGGTGGTCAGCGGTCATAATATTTTGGCTCATTAATGCGTCACCATTGAAATCAACTTGAGAAGAGCCTCTGAGATCTAATAGGCGTCTCAGTCCTTGAGTACGACTACGTACACGAGGGCACTAGAAAAAGTAAGTTACACATTCTTATGATAGGTCAAATAATTTTTGTTGAATGCTTCACTGCACTTCAAAGTGTCACAGGTATCCACTACTTTTCAACAGTCACCAAGTCTCTATGTCGTACAAATCGTCCAGTTCCTCATTAGTCACGGAATTATTCGAGAACTGTTGTGTGAACGTCCTCGTTGTTGGAAAACCTCTCCCCCTCCACCCCTCCCTCCCCCCCCCCCCCCCCAAGATATTCTTTCAGAGTGTCGAAAAGATAGAAATCATATGGTGTTTGATGTGGACTTCCTGATCAACATCATCCAAGTCTGTGCGGCCTTCGACAGATTGTTTGCATAATTTCACTGCAGCTGGACGCGACATTGCATTTGGTCCATATACCACCACAATTCAAGGTGAATCTGGGTGCAGTTTAGCTGTTTTGCCCACAATAGTTATCCTATTTCGCTTACTTTAACTTTGTGATACGTTTCCAGTTGTCGCGCCATTTCATTCCCACAGTGTGATGCAAATGACATCCGTACCGCAGCAGAACTATGTCTGCAGAAAGCATGTACTGTCTTCTTATAATGCCCCACTATAGCTGCACAGTGGTCTTAGTTTTCGACAACACATGTAATTTGCTTTCTGAAGTACCTAAGCATGTGACTGAATACACTACTGGCCATTAAAATTGCTACACCAAGAAGATAAACGGGTATCCATTGGACAAATATATTATACTAGAACTGACATACGATTACATTTTCACGCAATTTGGGTGCGTAGATACTGCGAAATCAGTACCCAGAACAACCACCTCTGGCCGTAATAACGGCCTTGATGCGCCTGGGCTTTGAGTCAAACAGAGCTTGGATGGCGTGTCCAGGTACAGCTGCCCATGCAGCTTCAACACGATACCACAGTTCATCAAAAGTAGTGACTGGCGTATTGTGACGAGACTGTTCATCGGCCACCATTGACAAGACGTTTTCAGTTCGTGAGAGATCTGGAGAATGTACTGGCCAGGGCAGCAGTCGAACATTTTCTGTACACAGAAAGGCCCGTACAGGACCTGGAACATGCGGTCGTGCATTATCCTGTTGAAATGTAGGGTTTCGCAGGGATCGAATGAAGAGTAGAACCAAGGGTCGCAACACAACTCAAATGTAACGTCCACTGTTCAAAGTGCCGTCAATGCGAACAAGAGACGACCGAGACGTGTAACCAATGGCACCCCATACCATCACACCGGGTGATACGCCAGTATGTCCATGACGAATACACGCTTCCAATGTGCGTTCGCCGCAATTTCGCCAAACACGGATGCGACCATCATTATGCAGTAAACAGAACCTGGATTCATCCGAAAAAATGACGTTTTGCCATTCGTGCACCCAGGTTCGTCGTTGAGTACGCCATCACAGGCGCTACTGTCTGTGATGCAGCGTCAAGGGTAACCGCAGCCATGGTCTCCGAGCTGATTTCCCATGCTGCTGCAAACGTCGTCGAACTGTTGGTGCAGATGGTTGTTGTCTTGCAAACGTCCCCATCTGTTGACTCAGGGATCGAGATGTGGCTGCACGATCCGTTACAGCCATGTGGATAAGATGCCTGTCATCTCGACTGCTAGTGATACGAGGCCGTTGGGATCCAGCACGGCGTTCCGTATTACCCTCCTGCAACCACCGATTTCGTATTCTGCTAACAGTCATTGGATCTCAACCAACGCGAGCAGCAATGTCGCAATGCCATAAACCGCAATCGCGATAGGCTACAATTCGACCTTAATCCAAGTCGGAAACGTGGTGGTAAGCATTTCTCCTCTTTACGCGAGGCGTCACAACAACCTTTCACCAGGCAACGCCGGTCAACTGCTGTTTGTGTGTGAGAAATTGGCTGGAAACTTTCCTCATGTCAGCACGTTGTAGGTGTCGCCACCGGCGCCAACCTTGTGTGAATGCTTTGAAAACCTATTCGTTTGCATATCACAGCATCTTCTTCCTCTCGGTTAAATATCGCGTCTGTAACACGTCATCTTCGTGGTGTAGCAATTTCAATGGCCAGTAGTGTAGTATATTAGTACTTTTATCGCTGACGTCTACAGTTACCTGATGATTCTACAGACTGATTCGGATGTTGCAGTATTGCAAGGGAGGCAGTCACAACAAAACTATATAGTAGTGGGTACCTGTCTTTAGCGGTCTTAGCGTCAATTACTTCAACGAAATAGATGAAACGATTATGGGTAATTGTGATGTGTATAAGATACCAACACGCACATGTATATTAGCTCAAAAACTTCCGTGTGAAATTTTGTGTGTGGCAGGTTTTTGGTAAAGAAAAGTGTTTCTTTGTTATTCCTATAGCACTCCTGAAAAGTTGTAAACCACGTTTTTCGACGCCAGGAATAGTTCACGTTCACTGTTTGGCCACAGTGGGATTATATCCTATTCGGTTTGAAAGGCCGAGTGCAAGAACGGCGGCTGAGTGAAGGTGAGAGCAGTGAACCCTGGCGTGGTTTACGGCCAGCCGGCCGCCTAGCCGTTGTAAATCGTGCGCCGCTACTCCCACGCACTGCTGACCACCGCTCAGCACAAAGGCGCTCCTTCCACATTCAGCCGGCCACACCAGCTTTCTCACGACTGCCGCCCATGCTGATTAACTGGTCGTCGTTTAGTAACAACGACCCAAACGTTAAATTTCAGTCACCGGTATCTTTTCTACGAAGGCTGTTCGAGAAGTAAGGTACGACATGTCGCGAAGTGGAAACGAGAGCGGAAATCCGATGAAGCTTTGAACAGATGTGTTCGGCAGTATCGATCGCTTCACATTACTCTTTCCGATTCTGATTACAAAGTGAACACGTAAATATACCTAGAAAAATAGTGTCCCACACCAAATATGGGTGCCCACTGAGAGATTTCGCTACATTTCATCCAAGCCCACAACACATACTATTCGCGCATTTCCTTCATCATGGCATTTCTGGACCGCACACTGCAAGGGCAATGAGGACGACCCTGTAGCGTTTTCGATGCGAAGTGTTTGATCATTGACCGTAAGGCCGAGACTTCACTCCCTCTGACGTTCACCTCTGTTCACATGAACCGCTGGCTACGAAGACAATATTTTGGCACAGACAACGAACTGCAAACCAGCGTACGAATGTGACGGAAAGTACAGGCAATTGTCTTCTATGACAAGGGTAGCAGAAAGCTGGTACAACGCTACCATAAATATCTATGGTGGAGGGCGGTTATGTAGAGAAGTAGTTCGAAGGTGTTGCAAACTGTTGAAAATAAAATATTTCTGATTTTCACAGTTTCCATCGATCGGATATCACATTCCGAACAGTCTTCGTGTGCAGTTAATTAAGCGAGATTGAAGAAAAAACTGTTAGTGACAACGCAAACTACTGTTTAAAGAAAAATTCACCCGAATGGTTTTATCGGTCATGACGTGGCTGTAGTTTACATTATGTCGCTCACATTATTAAAAACTAGACTTAGAATGTAGTTTCTCCAGTTCCTGGAGTGCAGAAAGTGTTCATAAATTCGGAAATTAATAAGAAATATTTTTCTGTACTGCTTACAGTTTGCCTGTTATGCCAATTTTAACATGTTGATGTCCACGGTTAAAAACTACATTATAAAAGGAGAAATATTTCAGTCGTGTGAAAATAATTTTATTATGTAAATGCAGATGCTGCAAATAGGACTGAAACGGCAAGAAACGGTACTAGCAATCATTTCTTCAAAGTAACAGTTATTGTAAAGTAGCTGTTTGCCCGAAACTTTGAGCGGTTGCGAAAATTTTATTCGAGTACTGAGTCAGGTACATGACAAATTTGGTTGACAACACTCCAGACATTTGTAAATTACGATTTTATGCCACTCTGTCACTCCTTTTCACCTCCACCCTGAGTCACAGGGGAGCTGGAGTTCCTTTTTTTTTTTTTTTCAGACAGCAAGTAATATGTCCGCGAAGTTTGGTAGATAAACTGACATGTCACTCTCATTGCACCCCTACCATAAACCTTGGGTTGAAATATCATCGTGATTGTGACCAGTGAGCCTAGCATTAGTAGAGAGATGGGGTTCTCAGTGCAACATTGGTATCAAATTGATATGCAAATAAATTAAGTTGATTAATTAATCAACCACACCCCCACTCACCCCCCACCCCCGCCACGATCACGCACACTCCCACCCACTGCTGTCGTCACCTGTTTTTCTCAGCCTGCACGTGTGCTCAAGCCCCTCCGCCTCCGCCTCCCCTCCCCCATCCCTCCCCCTCACCCAACCTACCATATTGGCGGGAATATTAAATTTTGGCGGGAATTTCGAATTTTTTTGCGAATTTCGAATTTTGTTGGCAATTTCTTTGTCACACGACTGTGCTGACATCCCACCCCAGCTCCACCCAGGAAACGACGGAAAATTAAAATTGGCAGTGCCCTTTGCGGGACTCAAACCCTAGTCCTCCTCGACGGAAAGCGCAAGTGCACCCCCCTAACACAAGTAAACCACCAGAGGCGCTTCCAATTGAAAGGAAATTAAAAATGACGTTGCTCTTTCCGAGACTCGAACCCTGATTTACTGGATGGAAAGCCCAAGTGCTCCCCTCAACACATGGAAACTGTCCAGACGCGGGAGAGGAAAGTTAGGATAGTGCACTTTATTTATTTTGTTCTGAAAACTGACGCAAAGATGGATCCTAATTACGTAATTAGTCATAAACATCAAGCCTACTTACACAACTATATACATAGCGCTACACAAGGGAGGCATAAATGCGCAATACACCTCAAAAACTGCTTATACCATACCACTGGTGTTATCCTGCTGGAAAAGTTTCACAATGCCATTCGAAACCAGCGACAGACACACTCACACTCTAACCTACACCTACAAGCTGGTAGGAAAAAGGCAGGGGTGTAATGTACTATCTTTATTCTTGTTGGCAGGAACAATGTTCAACTGACGAGATGCTGGTGTTGGACAGAGAGGCACTTAAAAAGTGCATAACCTGTAAGCATACAGTATCTATCTTTGTTTGACGTCAGAGTTCGCTACAGATGCCTGCTCAAAAACCACCTACAGCCCAAGTAAACGATGTCAACACACGATACCACATTTGACGAAAAAAAAAACAGTTTTAATTACAATTATAAATTGTTGTGAATAAAACCAGCACTCCTAATAAATGGGTCATAATACAGCACATGTTCTGGGGAAAATCGTCGTCCTAAGAGACTGCAAAGGGGGCGGTAGTTGAACGTGCGTTCTCCTCGACAGGCGTCCACAAACTGCCGAAAACAGAGGCCCTTTTCCTCCCTCCCTTCACCTCCCTCTCTCCATCCGCCTACGGGGGGACACAGACTGGCCGAAACGTCCAGATGCTCCGCCAAGGGTCTCGTGTCCCCACTACCACTCCTCTAAGACCACTGGCCACACTCGGCTTTCCACTATCTGGCCACCGCCTTAAGGCGACGCTCCTATGCCAACACAATAGCGTGTATAGTCAAATAAACAATAGGAGATAAAAGAATAGCCGCCTCAAGTGAAACTTGTTCATGTAAAATATAGCAATAGGGCTCCCATGCGCCGCCCCCTGGACAGAGAGCGAATATGTCCAATGACCACCACAGCAGACTCACCTACTCTCCCCCGCCCACAGCACCCCACCGTTCGGTGATGGAGAACAATAGTATTTGACGTCAATGCATCTATAATCAAGCATCTGCTAAAAAAAGCAAAACACAATTTCAACGATGGTAAATGTCCTCTTTGCACGAAAATAGGCGAAGTCCATTTACTTTTAGTTTTATGAGGAATGTCTGTATAGATTGCATAGATTTTACAGTCAACCTCATGATACCATCCGCATCTCATTTTTTTGCGACATCCAGCGAAGTGTGCCGACGCCGATTAGATGATCAGCAGAGATATGCCTATCCTGCGTAAAATCAGGAAAAAAAACCTTTGACTATTTTGCTGCAAAATCTACCAATCACCGCAGAATGTCCTCGTTATTTCGAAACCGTCATCAGAGTAAAGAAAAAGCGATAATTTAAACACCAAGGAAAAAAGATACTAATCCATATTAAGAAATTTGTTCCAGCTGTTTTAACAAATTACACGACCTGAGAGCGACTCTTGCGTTCAGTGTCTGTAAATAAACTGTCATGCACGTAAAATGACGTTAGAGAATACAATCTTTCATGTCATTGGCTCACATGTCGGAAGAAACAATCATTTAACATCCGACACGCCGGCCGTGGTGGCCGAGCGGTTCTAGGCGCTCAGTCTGGAACCGCGCGACTGCTACGGTCCCTGGTTCGAATCCTGCCTTGGGTATGGATGTGTGTGATGTCCTTAGGTTAGTTAGATTTAAATAGATCTAAGTTCTAAGCACTCGACATTCGACAACAAGAAGCTATAATTCAAGAAAATGTAGCTGTTTTGTACCCTATGACAGGTCCCCTTTTACCAACGCGATGTTATATCATACTAGTGTTTGCGAAACAAATCATGAGAGCCTGTACCAGTCTGTGTAGGTGGGAGATTGAATTTTCATTAAAAGATAACACCACAACGAAAAAAAAAAAGAAACGCTTTTCAAGAATCATTCCGTGGCGCCCTAGCCATCTCTTCCACCCGCCAGGCGAAACGTCATTGATATCAGTTTGATACGCTAATTAATTAAATTGGTCATAAGATTCACTTTGAATAGCCAGTAACTTTTTTTGCAGCGGTTGGATTACACTCGCCAAATTAGACAACTGGGAATCCACGGAAGGAACACGATGTTCTTTTCGAGGAACACTATTGAGAAATGACATCTGAAGCTGTCCACAGAGGGATTCTACAGCCCACAACATACATTTCGTGTAAGGACTGCGCTATTAAAAACACATTCATAACTCCGATGTTACCATCAACCTGCATAAAACGCAGTCTTCAGTCTACAGGGACACATGGGTCACTGATAGTGTTACGCTTTCAGGCAGAAATGCTGTCCAAAGTGCTGCCCGCCATTTGGAATCACGTCTATCCATTCCACCACAAATTTGTGTTGGATCCTGTAGATACGTCTTTTAATTATTACAGCATCTGGTGAATCATATTCGTACAACTATCGTATCTTGAAACGAGTCATCTTCTTTCGAACCTATCTGCTAAAAGGGGAACCTCCCCATCGCACCCCCCTCAGATTTAGTTATAAGTTGCACAGTGGATAGGCCTTGAAAACTGAACACATATCAATCGAGAAAACAGGAAGAAGTTGTGTGGAACTATGAAAAAATAAGCAAAATATACAAACTGAGTAGTCCATGCACAACATAGGCAACATCAAGGAGATTGTGAGCTCAGAAGCGCCGTGGTCCCGTGGAAACCGTAAGCAGCTGTGGAACCTGATCTCCTTGGCTGAAGTCTGCCCTCGAGTGAAAAGTTTAATTTTAATTTTCAGACAATTATTATCTGTCCGTCCGTTATGTTTTCATCACTTCTTTGGGAGTGATTATCACATCCACAAGAAAACTTAAATCGGGCAAGGTAGAAGAATCTTTTTACCCATTCGCCAAGTGTACAAGTTAGGGGGTCGACAACATATTCTTGTCATGTGATCCACATGCCGTCACCAGTGTCGTATAGAATATATCAGACGTGTTTTCCTGTGGAGGAATCGATTGACCTATGACCTTGCGATCAAATGTTTTCGGTTCCCATTGGAGAGGCACAACCTTTCGTCTACCAATCGCACGGTTTTGCGGTGCGGTCGCAAAACACAGGCACTAAACTTATTACAGTGAACAGAGACGGCAATGAACGAACGGACAGATCAAGACTTTGCGAAAATAAAGAGGGAAAAGTTATCACGCGAGGGAAGACTTAAACCAATAACCTTTCCATCCGCAGCTGCTCACGCTAACCACGGGACCACGGCGCTCCTGTGCTCACACTTCCCTTAATGTTGCCTATCTTGCGCATGGGCTACTTAGTTTGTATATTTTGCTTATTTTTTTCATAGTTCCACACAACTTCTTCCTGTTTTCTCGATTGATCTGTGTTCCGTTTTTCAAGGCCTATCCACTGTGCCAACTTATAACTAAATCTGAAGGGGGTGCGATGGGGAGGTTCCCTTGTAAGGATCCCATACACCAAGAACTCCAGCGTTGTTTTTAGACAGCCCCTCTGCATCTTGTAACTGCTCCTCAGTCTCTGCCCTGACCTCCCTGTAGCTTAGTCCATTTGATCCTCTCAATTTAAGCCTGACATTTACGGAAGTCGGACAGCGTTATACGAGGGGCGTTCAGAAAGTAAGCTCCGATCGGTCGCGAAATGGAAACGACTATGAAAATCCGATAAAGCTTTGCACAGATGTGTTGGGTAGTGTCTCTAGTATAACCCCAGTTAGCATCACGTCGCTCTTCTCATTTCTGAGCTCGCAGTGAGTGCGTAAAGATGTCTAGAAAATAGTGTCTGCCGCCAAGTACGAGGGCGTGGTGAGAAATTTCGCCTGAAGCTATGCAGCTAACATTACATAACTGTCGTGCTGTTTCGTCTTCACGACAATTCTCAGCCGCATTTTGCAGGGGCAATGAAGACGCTCCTGCATCGTTTTCAAATGGAAATGTTAGATTACCCACAATACAGTCCGCAATTGTCTCCCCCTGAGTTTCATCTCTGGTCACATGAACCGCTGTCTTTGAAGACAACATTTTGACACAGACAACGAGGTGTAGGCCAGCGTGGAGAATTGGCGGAAAGCACTGACGGCTGCCTTCTATGATGAAGCTATTGAAAAGTTGGTACAACGCTATGACAAAAGTCTAAGTCAGAACGGCGACTACGTAGAGAAGTAGCTGAAAGATGTAGCTAATTGTTACAAGTAAAACATTTCTGATGTTCACTGTGGTTTCAATTTGGCAATCAATCGGAGCTTACTTTCTGAACAGGCCTCGTATATAAGACCTTCTGCATCCTGTGGGGAAACAGGCGAGGTGAGTTAATGCGACAGGATCGCATTTTGATGACTCGGTGGAAGTGGGAACATGGTGTCATAGCTCCGCCAACCGTGTACAATGTGTAAGGCCAGCGCAAAACGAAGCTTTCCCCTGCAACATGAGGTAGTAGAAGAGAGGTAGTACGACAAGCTATGGTGGTGTTTCTTGTTGGGAAAATTAGGATGACTACATATCATATATGGCATGGAGGAAGGACGAAGATTTCGCTATTGCATTGCGACACATCTCCAAACTACATACAGGTACTGCAGTTCGATGGAGATCTGTGTCTCTCAGGGTGCATTCATGTCTATCACCCAAAGATATGTGGCGATCCTACAGGTATTGGTTCATTGGAGCAGGTGATCGAAGTCGCTTCCACAAAGCGGTGTAAAGTTTCATCACCTGTACTGTAGGATGACCATATCCTACAGACTATCAATCACACGAGAGGGTTCCTGTATTGTTGCCTCATAAGCAGTTTAATACATCGTTTTTTTTTTTTCAATTGTAACACACCCAATCAGTGTACACCGCCATACGCTTTATTTTTTCTACCATGGCTGAAATCTGTGTCAGCTGCTGCAAAACCAACCTTAACACGTTTCGATCCTCTGGCTCTCACAGAATACTGAACATCGCGTGGTATAAACTGTACAGCTACCATAACACAGGCTATTAGAAATAAAACACAGAGGCGACGTTTCTCATTGACAAAAATGTAGTAGACATCGCAGCATATGTAAACTGGAAGAGTTTGCGGTGTTGTAGAGCGCTTCCAACAGCTATTTGTAGGTGATTACCTGTACAGTTAATCTCATCTTCCCATCGACAGGGTAGAGGACGTCTCTGCGCTCCATTTTGTAAAGAATTGTTCCTTCATTTTGCAGTCGTGTACATGATTACTGTCCCGGTGTTGACCATTGCCAGAAGGCACTGTTCACAACATGAGTGACGTAGCACAAATAAAAAGAGGTGCTGTTATCTTATTGGTGAAAAGAAAAACAAAAAGATAAAAATAGAAACATGTGTAGGGCATCGAGCATATGGAAATAGGACGAGTCTGTGGCAACGACGAACGCTTCCAAACAACTGTATTAAGGTGATGACCTCTACATTTAATCCTAAGTTCCACAGTGACAAGTAGCAGATATCCAACATTCCGCCAAGGCTCCCTCCATCTCAACGAAGTGGTGTCAGTTAATCCTTGTGCGGCAATCAACAGCATACCTAGTGGACGGTCAGGATGGGAAAGATACCATTGATATGGAGCGATGTGCTGTAACACCCACCACAGTTGATATCGAAAGCGAATACCGTCTACGTGCCAGCATCGAGCATATGATGCTGCGATCCTATTAAATATACAGATATCCATTGGAGCAGGTGGCCAGTGATCGACGTTGCTTGCACCGACCGGTTAAAGTTTCATCGCCTGTACTGTACGAGAACCTTCCCCCACAGTTTTTCAGTCGCTGGAGAGGGTCCCTGTTTCGTTGTTTGACTCATCACTTTTTCTGCTGTAACACCCTTTGTACACTGCCACACATTTTTTTTTTTTTTTTCCGCCACGACCTCGACATCTGTGTCAGATTCTAAACTGACATTAACACGTTTTGGTCCATTGGCTCCCCCAGAAAATTAGACATCGCACGGTGTAAATCATGTTGGTGCTGCTGATCCCACAACACAGCCACACGCTGGGTGATTGAAATAAAAGACAGTCACAATGTACGGAAACTGGAAGAGTTTTGAGGCATTGTGAAGTGTTTCCAAACTGCTGTCCAAAGAGATTGACGACCTCTACATTTAAACACATCACTCACAGTGACAGGATAGCTGATGGCACTGTGTTCCGTTTGATTGATTCCTCGTATTGCTGCCATGGACTCGATTACTGTTTTGGTGTTAGCCATCCCTCGAAGGTGTTGCCTCCTCCACCAAGACTATTTCTCCATCTCACACAAGCGATGTTAATCATTCTGTGGTAATCAACAGCGTACCATTGGACTGTTGGGATGGAAAATACACCGTCGATTTATTATAATAATAAGCATCATAGTTATTAGTGCGATCAATTTTAGCAATTTTATCGTAATCTCAACACTGACCAATGACGTGGCAGCATGCCTACCAATTTCTCCATTACTTTGCGAGTACCACCGCGAATGTTAGTAGATGACTGTGCAGTACTTTCATTCATTCTTAATCCTCGAACATGTACACCAAAGTATACCAGACAGCGGTCTACACATCTCCTGGAAATTGAAATAAGAACACCGTAAATTCATTGTCCCAGGAAGGGGAAACTTTATTGACACATTCCTGGGGTCAGATACATCACATGATCACACTGACAGAACCACAGGCACATAGACACAGGCAACAGAGCATGCACATAGTGCGTAACTTATCACCTTTCTTTATGTGGATGGGAGTCACAGGGCGTTCTCGCATTCTTACGATGAAGTTACACACCGAAAGATCTCCTCGCATTGTCTTTGACCAACGCTCCATGCAGCTGACCAGAAGTAGACGGCTACATTCCACGTTTCGTCTAGGAACAGCGCCAACAAGGCTGTAACTGCTGTCCCGCATCCTTCCAGAGCAAAGGATTTCTCCAGATGCACGAATGTCGAGGAGGTCAGCACCCCTTTTCAGTGTATACTAGAAAAATGGCCCTGAGCACTATGCGACTTAACTTCTGAGGTCATCAGTCGCCTAGAACTTAGAACTAATTAAACCTAACTAACCTAAGGACATCACACACAGCCATGCCCAAGGCAGGATTCGGACCTGCGACCGTAGTGGTCGCTCGGCTCCCGACTGTAGCTCCTAGAACCGCACGGCCACTCCGGACGGCTGTATAGTAGATATTAATCTGTTTTGATGATATAAGAGACGGTTAAGAACAAGAAAGGGGTGGTTTTATACATGATGGACCTCCAGACAGGCGGAGTTTGTGGCGTTTTACGTAAATCAACTATGCTGTCAATTCTAAAGTATTGCTCTAGTGTGTAGGGTCATTACCAAGAAGGCACTGGTAAGAGAGAACATAAACATATGCACTCTTAAGGCTACAATGTTCTGCACTTAAAACACGCTATAATGTTAGATCGTAGTGGTTTCTGACCTATTAGTCATACGGAATGCAAAGCTGTTACTATCCCAGCGTAAGATATATATTTACAGCGCATGACATACATTCTCCTTCCAGGTTTCTCTACAATAAACAATGGTGATAAACTTTAAAATGAAAAACTAGTTCCTTACAACATCGATTCAAATGGTTCAAATGGCTCTGAGCACTATGGGACTTAACTGCTGTGGTCATCAGTCCCCTAGAACTTAGAACTACGTAAACCTAACTAACCTAAGGACATCACACACATCCATGCCCGAGGCAGGATTCGAACCTGCGACCGTAGCGGTTGCGCGGTTCCAGACTGTAGCGCCTAGAACCGCACGGCCATTCGGCCGGCAACATCGATTCCTTGTGCCACATGTACACTATAGCTCTCCAGAGGTGTATAGCCCCCAACTATTCACATCCGATGACAGTTCAGAAATTACACTATGCTCGCATCAGTCCTATATAAAATGATGGTTAGTAACGGAGAGTGCCTCTTACAAACAAAGAGACAAATGCATAGCAGCGCTGTTTGACATATGAAATTATACATCATGCCGCCACTAACTCCGTAAACAGGACATCTGTCAAGCAGATGTATACACGGGGATTGTAGTACCTTACAAACATTTAGAATCACCGTAGTTATGAAACTGAAGGCTCGATTTTATGTCCAAGATTCGGCAGGGGAATGGAGTACGTTGCATAAATCTTCGTTCCTCTAGAGAAATGTGTATCGAAACAGGATGGAAGTCCACTGATGACAGAGAGGTTTGCTGTTTTTCTTTTTCGTTGCAGAGATATCTTTTAATGAAATTGCAATTTCCCACCTACACAGGGCGAGCCAAGTTCTCACGATTTGTTTCGTAAACTCTAGTATGGTAACAGGGGACCTGTCATAGTGTACAAAACAGCTACGCTCTCTTGAATTATAGCTTGTTATTGACGAATGTAGAATGATAGTGTTTCTTCTCACATGTGCGCCAATGGCATAAAAAATTGTATTCTCTAATGTTATTTCACGTGCAAGAGACACTCTATGGTCTTATAATTTGTTCAACAAGCTGGAAGAAATTGCTTAATATCGATTATTATTTATTTTCTTCGGAGTTTAAAGTATCGCTTTTTCTTTGCACTGCCGACAGTTTCGAAATAACGAGGTTGTTTTGTGGTGATCGATAGTTTTTGCACTAAAACAGTCGAAGTATTTTTGCTCCCGATTTTACGCAGGGCAGTACACATCGCTGGACGTCGCAAAATAATGAGATGCGGATGTTATCATGCAGTTGTCTGTAAAAGCTATACAGATTTTGCTCATAAAACTAAAAGTAAATAGACTTCGCCTATTCTCGTGGTAAGAGAACATCTGTCAACGTCGCAATCGGGTTTTGCTTTTTTAAATAGATCCCAGATTATAGATACGTTGTTCTCCATCGTCGAACGGTGGACTGCTGTGGGCGAGGGGGAGTGTGGGCGTGTCAGCTGTGGTGGTCGCCGGACAAATTCGCTCTCTGTCCAGGGGGCGGCGTGTGGGGGCTCTGTCGCTATATTTTAGATGAACAAATTGCATTTGAGGCGGCCGTCCTTTTACCTCCTATTGATTAGTTGACTATACACACTATTGTGTTGGCATAGCAGCGTCGCCTTAAGGCGGTAGCCAGATGGTGGAAAGCCGAGTGCAGGCAGTGACCTTAGAGAGGTGGTAGCGGGGGCGCGAGACGCTCGGTGGAGCATCTGGCCGTTTCAATAAGCCTGTGTCTCCCCGTAGGTGGATGGAGGGATGGTGGGTGGAGGGAGGGAGGAAGAGGGCCTCAATTTTCGGCAGTTTGTGGACTCCTATCGAGGATAACGCACGTTCAACTACCGCCCCCTTTGCAGTCTTTTAAGACAACGATTTTCCTCAGATCATGTGCTGCATTATGACCTATTTATTACGAGTGCTGGTTTTTTCACAACAATTTCGAAGTGTAATTAAAAGTGTGACTTTTTTCCATGAGTTGTGGTATCGTGTATTGGCATCGGTTACCTAGGCTGTAGGTGGTTTTTAAGCAGGAACCTGTAGCGAACTCTGACGTAAAACATCGATAGATAATGTATGCTTACAGGTTATCCACTTTTTAAACTTCTTTCTGTCCAACACCAGCATCTTGTTAGTTGAACATTGTTCCTGTCAACAAGAATAAACACAGTACCTTACACCCCTGCCTTTTCCACGCCAGCTTGTAAGTGTAGGTTAGAGTTTGAGTGTGTCTATCGCTAGTTTCGAGTGGTATTGCGAAATTTTTTCCCGGCAGGATAACACCAGTTGAATGGTATCGACAGTTTTTGAGGTGTATTGCGCTCTTATGCCGCCATTGTGTAGCGCTATGCATATAGTTTTGTAATTAGGCTCGATCTTTATTATTAATTACAGAATTAGGATCCCGTTGCGTCAATTTCCAGACCAAAATAAATAAAATACACCAACCTAATCTTCCTCATTTTAACTCAGGTCATAGCATCTTCTTCCTTCCCACTGTTGAAGAGCAATCCGGGGATAACGATTGCATCTTTCAACATGATCGAGCACCTGTTCATAATGCACTGCCTGTGGCGGAGTGGCTACACGACAGTAACATCCCTGTAATGGATTGTCCTGCACAGAGTCCTGACCTGAATCCTATAGAACACCTTTGGGGTGTTTTGGAACGCCGACTTCGTGACAGGCCTTTCAGACCGACATCAATACCACTCCTCAGTGGAGCATTCCGTGAAGAATGGCCTGCCATTCCCCAAGAAACGTTCCAGCACCTAATTCGACGTATGCCTGCGAGAGTGGAAGCTGTCATCAAGCCTAAGGGTGGGCCAACACCATATTGAATTCCAGAATTACCGATGGAGGGCGCCACGAACTTGTCATTTTTAGCCAGGAGTCCGGATACTTTTGATCACACAGAGTTGCTCCAAAATCAGTTGTTTGAACTATGATTTTAGAAGGCGGGAGAAATGGGTAAACAATGGAGAGCTGGACTTTAACTTGGGGGAAGGCGATGGATAACGGCAGGGGAGAATCCGGTACTTGCCTTGTATTCTATACTAAGAACAAGAGATCAGACAACCATCCCTGCAGGTTCCTACTCGTCTGAGTGTATCATAGCTTGGGGAAACATGTTAAGTAGGTCAGCAGACTGGCATCCTTTGCCCAACAGACAGGCTTGGAGCTGCAGGGGGCACAAACATAATTTGCTCAGGTGTTAAATCTTATGTCATAGTGCCAGAATTCAAGAACTTGGATTCTGAGAACTTAGATCCTGTGCCAGTATTTCAGGTCAGCCATCTTGAACTCCAGTATGATAGTGCGACATCTAGAATTTTTTAATGTCTGGCCAGGAAATCAGTCGTAGTTCCACAGTGATGTCAAAGAAGTGTGGGAAAACCCTTCCAAAATTTGATATTCCCAACATTTTATACGTAGGACAGTTGGTCATTGTCAGATGCATGGAATGGGGAGAAGTGGGGAAAAGCTATGGCTCATTGATGATGTAATCGATAGCGTAATCGGTGATATACTTTTAGCCAGAATCCACACTCTACTTAACGTGCTATCAATAGATACATTACCAATATGTTTTCAGCCATTTTGAATCGTATCTCCACCAAGCCAGATGTATGGCTAATCGACACAACAGCCAGCTTTTAACACAGGCGATTTTACAGTGATTACCCTTCATGATTTGCTTGATATATATAACTAATTCCTTGTTATTTCACTGGAGTGATGAGTGTTCAGTAGTCATTTTCCATTAAAACATTCGAAACGAAATCATAGCAAATACAAATGACATGATTACCATTAGAGCACAGTCTTCTTTATTTTGTTTAACCTTCATTACTTGTGAATTTCATGGTCAAACAATACAATCCGGGAATGTAATTCTGTCTGCAGAGAAATCATGTATGGGGGTTCACCAAAGCTCAATCTTATGTCCACTATTGTTCCTTAAATCTGTAAACGTTCTTCCATCTAATATGCAAGAAGCAGAAGTAGTTCATTTTGCAGATGACACTAGTATTGTAGTCAATCTAAACATACACACAGAAATAGAGGAAATGGTAAACGATGTTCTTTAAAGTACCATTGATATGTTTTCTTCGAATGGTCTCAACTATTTTAAAAGGACGCAATATTTTTAGTTCTGAACATCTAGGGATACTACACAGAAATCTAAGTGTCGCACATTGTGAGCAAACAATAAATAGGGTGGAAACTCAAAATTCCTAGTTCCTGTATGGAAAAGAATATAAATTGCCAAAACCACATTTTGCAACGCCTAAAACAAATTAGTTTAGCCACATTTGCACTTAGAATCACTGTAAATCTTGAGGAGAGACAAATCAGTAAGTTGACATATTCTGCATATTTTCATTCAATAAGGTCATATGAATAATGTTCTGAGGTAACTCATCTTTAAAAAGAAAGTTTTCATTGCGCAAAGTTGTCCTGTAAGAATAATGAATGATGCTCACCCATGATTATCTTGTAGATACCTGTTTAACGAATTGAGCATTATGACTACTGCTTCCCAGTATATTTATTCCGTCATGTCCGCCTCGATAGCTGAATAGTCAGCGCGGCCGAATGCTGTACAAAGGGGCCTGAGTTAGATTCCCGGCTGGATCGGAGATTTTCTCCACTCAGGGATCGGATGTTGTGTTGTCATCATCATCATCATCATCATATCATCATCATCATCATCATCATCTCCTCATCCCCATCGACAAGCAAGTGGCCGAAGTGGCATCAACTCAGAAGACTTGCACCAGGCGACTGGTCTACCCGACAGGAGGCTCTAGCCACACGAAATTTCATTTCATTTTATTTCTCCATGAGGTTTGTTGTAAATAATCCACCGCATTTGAAAAGGAAAAATGATGTACAAAATTACAATGCCAAAAAGAAGATGACATTCATTATTCCACAGTAATGTTTCCTTTAACGTAAAAGGGGGTGCACAGTGCTGTAACTAAAATATTTGATCACTTAGCCATTGACATAAAATGTCTGATAGACAGCAAAGTAAAATCTGAAAACAAAATGAAAAAAGTTTCTCCTTGACCCCTCCTTCTATTCTATGAAGAGTTTCTACTACTGTAATGTTAAAAGGTGGTGAGTGGGAATCATTAAGTCACATCTGCATATTTTTTTTGAAATATAAATGTTCAGCATGTAAACATATTTACAAATTAATTTGTGATGTGTATGTAAAATGACTCATTTCACTTCATTAAAATTTATCATACAAAATTATGCATGTAAGATGAAACGAACTAACAGAAGGAACAGTATATTACTTTGACCTCAAAATCACAAAATTCCAAAACAGACATAGCATTAACGTTTTCAGAAATGAAGCACTTGTAGATACGATAATACACAATAAATTAAATCCCCACTTTCTCTAAAAATTACTGCCATCACACATACGGTATATATGGTATACAGACTATGCAGAATACGCCTAAGCGAAAAGAGTTAAACATGATTCTTAATATAGCTCTAAAGAATGGATATAACAGAGAGGTAAAACATCAGCTACAAAATATCATTAAAAAGAAAATACAGACAGCTAACACCAAAGATGGGAACAAACTGTAGAGACTAACACGTGACAGTAACATACAATGCACACTTACACACAAAAACTCAGCCCCCAACACAAATACAGAATGGCACCCTTTAACATACCACAACCAGCTCACATACAAAATCAGTAAATCTTCAAAAAACGTAGAATTAATATAACCAGCAAGGTGAATAGCACAATACTAAAGAAATTAAAAACTGAGGCAGAGGTAAAAGATAAATACAACTGGACTGGGATATGTGAATTAAAATATTAGGACTGCCACTTTAAATACATTGGGATGGTTGTATGACAATTGAATAACAGTTACAAAGAATATCTAAGGACACTAAAAATAGAATGTACCCACACCATATATCCAGAGCATCTTATAAAAGAATGTCATCACTAAAGTGGTATAATTCTGATATGGAAAAAGGATATGCAGACTCTCAAGGAAGTGTATTTCATACATAGGGCCACAAATAAAAATCAACTATGTGTTCTGACAAAAAATCAATGAAAGAAACATAAAATTCTCATTAATTGAAAGCCTACCAAAAAATAATTAAAAAGATAGTAATAAAATATGAAAAAACCTTGCCTAAAACATTAAGAAATAGAAAATTGTAAGTAAAGACATTAAAACTCACACAGTTTGCCCTCTTTATCACACTGTACACCCACTCATCCTCCATCCTCATCTCAGTCCACTATCGCTTTTTACAACCATAATAATCTATCAGTCAACCCTACAGCAAGTAAACAGGTTCATGTGCTGTGTGCAACAAAAGAGGTCGCATGTAGTGGAATGTACAAGTGTGACAATTATCGGTTGGAAACCTGTGCTGTGTACATCCAGGGATAACGGAAGAAGCAATGGATACATGAAAAAATAGAAAACTGAAAGTAAGTTATACTTCATAACCCTATAATTGTGAATAGTTAAATAATTTAAGTATGCTGCCAGGATACACTAAAGATCTAAAAAGTATGTATAACTAAATAATTTTCTTTATTTTGTAGCCCAGTGATGACGACTTGTGTGAATATAACATATAAATTATAAATTTTATTATATAAAATGTAATATATAAATTGAAAACAATATAAACTTTCATTTCCAAAAGATGAATTAGCTCTTATCTGTATGATAAACATATCTGGAAGTCCGCCTGCTTAGCTGAGTTGTAATGTGTTTGCCTACCATGCAGCTGGCCTGGATTCGTTCCCTGGCCAGATTGGAGATTTTCTTCACTAGTGGACTGGGTGTTATGCTCCTGAAATAAGACTTGCAATCCGGCGGCCTAACTTCCCTGAAAGGGGCCAACAATGCCACATTTCATTTCGTGTCTGAAATAGGAACTGGGGAAGAATGGCTGCAAATATTAACAGTATTACCATAGTAGTTCTCCTGCAAACTAGATTCAACTTTTTTATTTTATTTTTCGGTTATTTATCTTTTAAATGTCACTTGTTAAACTGATGACCCAATGAAAATGTACAATCACAAAATTAGATGAATTAAACTGTGATAGCACCCCCCTCTAAATATTGATTGTGATGGGTGTGACATACATCAGACATCAAATAAGAAAAATGCATACGAGGTTGATGGAAGTGCTATGTAGTTTTTACCAATCAAATGATACTACTGTCTTAGTTGTTCACATGAATTTACTTTACAGTTAATGGTAATCTTCCACCTAAGTCATGACATTTTCCTTAAAATGTTTTGCATTTACTGTCTCATATAAATTGACCTGAGAAACTATTAATATATAGAACGTAATGAAGACACCCTGATAATGGCGTCTGCACTGTCAACCTCCCAGCATATTTCGTTTTTATTCTTCCAGCCACACAACATGTGTGTTCTGTGCAAAGTAATCGCGAGTAATCGCGCCCTATCAGCGAAAAAGATAATAGTGTAAGCTTCTTAAACTATCAAGGCTTGTGTTTCCTTTGCAGCCTCTGTTTTTCATTGGTTTAATCATGACGCTTCCAAGAAATCGGTTATGTATGAAATAAAACACAACACTATTTGTGAAAGTAATAAGTATGTACTAAATTGTTACAGCTGAAATTGAAGGAGGTATTTTAGTGTTTCAGTCAATAGTGTTTGACCTTGTTATAAACATTGGCCTCCTCGCTACACCTCAGCAGTATTTATTACACACCAAGAGGACAACTTGCAAGCGACAGATTTGAATAAAAAGCCGACATTTTGGTATATAAATTGGAAACTTTGATTATTTATTTCATTAGAGCACTGTTATCTCCACAATTAGTATTTACTCACCTTGGCTAGAGCTCCATATGAATATTACCAAAATCTTACAACGAATGCAGTATGGCTGCACGTCCCATACAATATTCTGTCTGAAGATAAATTTGTTTATAGTCTGTGAAATAGGCTGCTAGCAAAAGCAGAAAGTTAAAAAAATTGAGGTATGTTCTGTGTGTAAGGATCATACTTTGGAAATTATTACACCTGTAATGTACTTTATAATAACATACACAAATCTTTTACTTTAGGCCCATATTACACTGTCAACGAACTTCGTAAAATGTCTGTTAAAAATGTTTGACTATTTACTGGGCTCCATGTATCATATATTTCGTAAACGTGGTCCAAGTTTTTATAAGGGTTATGTCAAAGATCTTACCACAAGATTTGGTATTGTAGTATTGAGCATATATTATTTGATTCATCCTAGATCATTGTTACACTAAGGGCACCACAACACATTACATCATGTATCCAACTTCTTAAATTGAAACTACCAAATTAGTTCATGAATTTGATATTTTCAGGTTAATGTTGAATTCTCTTATTATTTTTATTGGTTTTACAACGCATGAATAGTTTTAAAACGTTTATCATGCAGTTGAACTTTGTGTTTCGTGCTGTTCTCCCAAAAATCGTGGGTTTGCCGTTTAATAGCTCAAAGAAGGTCTAATGAAGTCTAAGAATCTAAACTGAAGTCAGTGCACCGCTGTGGAATGCTATCTTCGAAAGTGGTGGCACATGTAGTACCATCTTAGCTGTAGTAGCTGACTGTTCAGAAGGCTCCTTGCTCAACAAGCTCTGCATGTGGGTACTTGCTTCAGAAACCATCGTTAACACACGAACGTTGCTGTCACCCTTATGTTTCTAAAACTTATATTTGACATCAAAAACGTTAGCAAATGACGTATAGTACCAAAATCGGTCACCAAAAATAATCATGTTGGATGAACTGACTACAATTGTCACAAAATGCAATAACAAATGTTATTCACACCTTGTAAAAATATCATTTTGGCAGAATTTTACAAAAACCGAAAACCATTAATTACAAAAAAATAATGGTATTTTCAGCGGTAAATTTTATATGTTCACTAACTCAGTTTGAATTTACCTGGGCAGCTCCAGGTGAAAACTGACTGTTGCATCAGCAAATGTAATAAACGGTCATTCGTTAAGTGATTATGACCTAAGAAGCCGAAAACCTGTTAGAAAGAAGATAACCAAGAATTAAAAAATATTATTGTCTTCTGACAAGTACAGCTAATTCAGCTGGTACAAATACATCCAGTTATCGAAATTGTGTTAGTGAATTAAAATTTATCCACAGAAGATAGCACAGTAATATCTGAAACATATATGAATAAATTAAAAAGAGTGCCATGCATATGCGGTACTTATTTAGCAAATAGTATCTAAACTCTTAATAGACAAATATTTCCTAGCTTTGTTTGTTATTATTCCTGTAGTTCAACGGTCCTGCGAGCGTGAGGCCACTGTAAACTAGTCATGACCGAGCAGAAATAATCATGGCTGCTGCTGTAGTCCATTATGATTAAAGAGACTGTTCGAATATGATGAAATGCTTAGCAGGATTTAACCGGTCGATCTAGCCAATAAAAACGGACAATCAAATGTGAAAATTATAACTGAAAAACTAGTGTCGTGCGATCTTCCTTTTGTGGAATCTTACTTGATCGTTTTAAATAAGTACCATTTGAGACTGACTGTGAAAATGACTCTGTTCCCTGTACCGCAAACTTCACCCAGAATGATAGAGGAGATTTATGCTGACATGCTGACAGCTATCTCGTCCTCGCTTCGTTTGTGGATGAAATAAAATATGGTGACATTGACGATGCTATGGGCTGGTGACTACCTATGCAGATAACCATCTCGCTTTCGAGGTTTGCACTTGTACTCATTATACGCATATACAATGCGTGTAACACTACTTTAAAAGTTTCAAGTACAATGTCATGAATGTTGCGAAATAGACCGGATTAAAGTTGATGAATACAGAGAAAAACTTGTTTGATTGAAATGATCAATTATCGATACCTTGACACTCGTATAAGAGTTTGGCAACGGGCGGGCTGTGTAGGTGTGTTCGCCGGCATTCTAGGTCAATCCCAGCTGTCAAGCGCCTGCACGCGCAACCACACATTAAGATGATATTAACCTGGCTCTGGCCGTGTTGTGACACTGTGAACATTACGTAAGCTGTCTCACTAATTAAGTTCGAACACTCCGCTATGTACTGTAACAGTAATATTTAACTCCTCGTTAGGAAACTAGGCTACCTAACTTAAAATGTGATGGTCAGAAACATCTTATAGTGCACCCGCATGCAAAACCAGTCATTCTCGTTTAGCCCTTAACGTTCCAAGTGCGGTCTCACAGACCGCTAGCGTTTACTGTTACTCTGTTGCTAATGTATAATGCTGGAAAATGAAGACGAATTTGTTTTGCCCCCTGTGGATTCCTTGAATGAAACAAGTGATCAAAGAGATGCAGACAGAGGTGTAGAAGCTGATTCTTTATCTAAAAGGTCTGCTAAAAATACACCAGGTCGAAACAAATATCGTTGGTCGTCGAAGCCTCTTCCAACGATGGCGAATAGCATTATCTTTCCGCATGTTGGACGTATGTGAAGTGAATGCGTTTGTCCTTCACAATTCCTACAAAGACAACACTCAGGTGAACCGCTTTAATTGTAGAAGAAGTCTGTAAACTCGTTGGTGGCACCACAGATAAAAGCGAGACAACAAGTGTCACATACCCCGTGAACTTTGTGCATCCTTCACTGCGTTTTGGGTGTAGCAGAACCAAGAGTACAGCTCGTTGCAGAACTATCCGAAAAACGAAAAACATGCTGTACCTGTGATCCAAAAAAACCAAAGGACATATTTGCCGTGGTTGCAAGAAGGCAATCTGACTTGAAATCTGTACAGAAACTTCCAGCGAGTGCAAAGGAAATCTCTGAGAAGGAAACTAAATACCTGAAAAGTACCAGTGTAGTTTTCATTTTTTGAATTTTTGTGGGAATTTTTTGTTTTATTACTACTCGAACAGTAGACAGTAAAAATATTGCAAAAAGTAAAATTTGGAACGTAAGGTATTTGAGTTTTCATAGCATTAACATTATCATGTAATATTGCGTTCATTTTGTACAGTTTGCTTTTTAATTGTCTTGTTTTCGTAAAACTTAACTTTAAAATTTATTCGAATATATTTTTGTGTGGTATTAATGCAACCTCTTATTAAAACTCTGGACTGTTCCACTAAAATTATTGAACGCAATTTTTATGCCTATCTAAATATAGTTGTCACTCAGAACGCACCTAGGACAGTGTGTGACAAAGAAACGACCTGGGAAGCTAAGCGTTAAAAACAGCCATTTATAAACAATGGATAATCGTATACACTGTACATGTAATGTATTGCCCATTGAGAGGTATATGATCACGTCAATTTAAGAATTTAGCCACAAACATATTCATGTGCTGAGTCATTAACCGGCTCTCGAATAGGAAAGAAAGTTATGGAACACCCCGAGGCTCTGTGCAGGCCATTTGTTATTTTTTGTATTTGTGATTTAATGTACCACTTACCAGCAGCACAACCTGCTACTGCAGGGGAGATAGAAAGAGTTTCATTGTATAGTCGTAAACGATAGTAAAACAGAGTGGATGGCCTTAGAGGGTACTAATCATAAAATATATTATCTGTCACAGAACTCTGGAAACAACTCATATTAGGAACATAGTTAGCTGGTGGGGAAAGGTGTTAAGTCACCTAATTAAAGATTGTATAAATGTTAGAATGCTTAATCTCCGCAAAGTGACGCATTGGTTAAGGTATCGAACTGTGGTTTGGCAGGAGCTAGATTTAAAAACCATTCCGGCCATACAAGCATAAGTTGTCCTCAATTTCCCTAAAACGATGTAAGCGAATAATGACCCGATTCCTTTATTAAAAAACAGTTGATTTCCTGTAACAGCCTGGTGCAATCCGAGTTCGTTCATCATCCATAACGATCTCATTGTCGATAGGATGACAGATTCTAATCATCCTCCTGCTTTCCAAGAATGCTTGGAAACATTCACCATATAAAAACATTATATGTTTACTATTCAGATACCCTTCGTCTATGGTGTAGTACCGTTAGAATTTATTTAGCACTTCTAAACGACCATTTCAATTTATAAAACGAGCAACCGGCAAAAATAAATAGTTTTCCACGGGGAAAAATTAAGTAGATTTCTCTAATATTTAAATCATGACTCTTCCTGGATTCAACCTTATTCGATTAAAACTATCCAGACATTTATTAGTGGACACTAATGTGACGTGTGTGCACTCTTCGCCTTTATGACGGCTTGAACGTTGCTGGGGGCACTTTCAATAGGGTGACTGAAAGTCTGTGAATGAAAGGCAGCCCATTTTTCCTGAAGATCCCAAAGAAAAGAAGTTAATGACGTTGGGCGCTGGGATCCGGAGCGAAGAAGAGTTCTAACTCATCCCAAAGGTTATCTATTGGTTTGAGGTCTGGACTTTGGGCAGGTCAGTCCACTTCTGGAACATTATTGTCCCCAAACCATTGCCTCACAGATTTTGCTTTATGACTGGGTGCATTGTCATGCTGACACAAACAATCATCGCCTCCGAACAGTTACTCTAGTGTGCGCAGTACACCATGATGTAAGATGTGTTCATATCCCCCGCATTTAGCTTTTTCTTGAGAACAGTAACTGCACCACGTCCTAACTATGAGAAACATCCCATACCTTAGTCTCACCTCCTCCGTCCTTTATTGTCAACACTACATGTGGTGAGGGCCGGTGTGGCCGTGCGGTTCTAGGCGCTTCAGTCTGGAACCGCGTGACCGCTACGGTCGCAGGTTCGAATCCTGCCTCGAGCATGGATGCGTGTATGTCCTTAGGTTAGTTAGGTTTAAGTAGTTCTAAGTTCTAGGGGACTGATGACCACAGATGTTAAGTCCCATAGCGCTCAGAGCCATTTGAACCATTTGAACTACATGTGGTGGCAGATAATCTTCTCCAGGCATTCGCCAAACCCAATCCATTCCATCGGACTGCTACATCACTTTATCGTTTCAGATCACTGGCTTCCAGCTATCCACAGTCTCGTGGTGTCGCTCTTTACACCGCCTGAAGTGTCACTTAGGATTAACTAGAGAAATGTGTGGCTACTGAGAAGTTGCTCGCCCAGTGTACCTCATTCATTTTAGCTCCCAAGGCACTGGCATTGTTCTAGCTGGACTGCTGATAGCACTTTGGAACTCACGAGTGACTATCTCCGCAGATTTCGTGCGATTTTTTACAACCACCATCTGCAATGCTCAACAGTCCATGTTTGTCAGTACAGGAAGTCTGCCTGCTCTTCGGTAAACTGTAGTTGGTTCTTGGCGTTTGTCGTCACCATCATATCACCAACAGTCTACTGCAGCACCTTTAGAAAGATAGGAACCTCCTCAAAGGAGCTGTTCTTCAGATGGCATCCAACGTCTAGTCAACGTTCGAAGTTCTGGAGCTCACCTAACCGAGCCATTCTGCTTCTCTATTAACAGCACAATACTGCTCGCCACCTTCTACACACATCAAAAACAGTTTTGCATCATACCGGTTCCCAAAACTCCTGAGGATAGACGTTGACCTTGTCCCTTTGACTCTTCAGAGATGTCACTAAACACGCCGAAAGGTGTAAACAACCATGCATGAGCAGCACCTACTAGACGGAAGGGCTCCGACAGACGATCAGTTCCAGTCATTCCAGCAGGAAGGAGGTACACGGCTCGTGTTGTATGTAGTTCAACCATGCCTTGACGGTCAATACCACTGTTCGATCGCGTCCGCATTGTTACCTTCCACCAGGAAGGGCTCTCAACAAGAGAAGTGTCCAGGCGTCTCGGAGTGAACCAAAGCGATGTTGTTCGGATATGGAGAAGATACAGAGAGACAGGAACTGTCGATGACATGCCTCGCTAAGGCCGCCCAAGGGCTACTACTGCAGTGGATGACCGCTACCTACGGATTTTGGGTTGGAGGAACCCTGACAGCAACACCATCATGTTGAATAATGCTTCTCGTGTAGCCACAGGACGTCGTGTTACGACTCAAACTGAGCGCAATAGGCTGCATGATGCGCAGCTTCACTACCGACGTCCACGGCGAGGTCAATCTTTGCAGCACGACACTATGTATCGCGGTACAGATGGGCCCAACAACATGCCGTATGGACCGCTCAGTATTGGCATCACGTTCTCTTCACCGATGAGTGCCGCGTATGTCTTCAACCTGACGATCGTCGACGTGTTTGGAGGCAACCAGGTCAGGATAAACGCCTTAGACACACTGTCCAGCGAGTGCAGAAAGGTGGAGGTTCCCTGATGTTTTGGGGTGGCATTATGTGGGGCCGACGTACGCCGCTGGTGGTCATGGAAGCCGCCGTAACGGCTTTACGATACGTGAATGCCATCCTCTGACCGATAGATCAACCATATCGGCAGCATATTGGCGCGGCATTCGTCTTCATGGACGACAATTCGCTCCCCCATCGTGCACATCTCGTGAATGGCTTCCTTCACGAGAACGACATCGCTCGACTAGAATGGCCGGCATGTTCTCCAGACATGAACCCTATCGACCATGCCTGGTATAGATTGAAAAGGGCTGTTTATGGACGACGTGACCCATCAACCACTCTGAGGGATCAACGTCGAATCACTGTTGACGAGTAGGACGAACAGTGCCTTGATGAACTTGTGGATAGTATGCCACGACGAATACAGGCATGCATGAGTGAAAGAGGACGTACTACTGGATATTAGAGGTACCGGTGTGTACAGCAATCTGGACCACCACCTCTGAAGGTCTCGCTGTGTGGTGGTACAGCATGCAATGTGTGGTTTCCACGAGCAATAAAAAGCGCGGAAATGATGTTTATATCGATCTCTATTCCAATTTTCTGTACAGGTTTCGGAACTCTCAGAACCGAAGTGATGCAAAACATTTTTTGATACGTGTATATTGCTGGGTCCGCCTCTCGTGACATCTAGTGCTCAATTCCGCATTACACATGTGTGTCCGGGTACTTTGGATCAGATGGTGTATTTTCGTAAATGTGTGTGTTTTCTGAAGTCATTCAAGGAATTTTCAGCAATAAATAGGGAAATTTGTAACTATGAGCAAGGAATGGAAATTATTCGCAAAGAGAAGTTCATTGAAATAAAAATCAAAATTAATTGTGCGAAAGAATTGAAAAAATACACTTAGCTGACAATTTCAATAGTAATGATATGCAAATCAATAAGGCACACTAACGCAAGCCTGCTAGCTTGTAGAAATATGTATGTAATGTACTCTCTATGAGTTTTTACATAACAAATAATTCTGGTATTTCTTACCTGTTTGACTGCTTCAACTAATATTATTAATAACGATGGGTATTTTAATCGCCGTAGAAGTCTGAAAGTGTAAACGGTCATACACGAGCTTATTTCCTAGCAGATGCGAGAAGACTTCTTAGGTGACGTGAGTTGCTTTATCCTCTCTGCTACGAAGTTTATACTAGAATAGCTCAGGCAGAGTTGGACAATTTTTGTTTCATTATCGATCTGTTGTATTAAATTGAGCACATATCTATTTCGAAGTTATAACAGAATTTTTTTGAAATATTCCTCTCGTGATCGAGATGTCTTCTGCATATTGCCTGTGTGTATCTAGCTTCCTACTGGAAACTAGTTCACTTGACAGAAAGACAGGTGCGAAAAGGTGACTTTAGCGAAATACTGAAATTGCTGTACCTGGAATAGCCAACAAACCTCTGTTTTCACGGGAAATTTAATTTAGCATTTTCGAAAATTGGAAGTTATCGACATATTATCTGATAAACTTGCGCTCCTTGAAATGTTTTCCGATATGTGACGGAAACAAGAAGGAGAATGAAAAAGAATGCTACATTTTTTCTGTTACATTAGCGGTCCTAGAAGATGCATCGAAAATAACAGTTACTCGTGTTCTCTAAATACCCGCTTTGATACGTTCCATTCATCTTCAAATTGAAGATTCTTCTCTGTTTTGTACCTAGAACGTGCCCTCTGTAACATTACGGAAACAGTTCAGCGTAAACTGCTTTTGGCTGCACTGGCCGGTATTCGAACGATGAGTACAGGACTGCTTTCCAAAACGCTTGTGACATATTTTGGCAGGAAAGTAAAATAGATCTCAAAGATCTTGTTCAAATAGCTAAACATGACATTCTCTATACGTAATTCTCTGATAAGGGTCCGCAAAGTGTTGAGAAATTAATGGAATAATTAAGGTATATATTACGTCTGCCCAGAATACAGTAGAAAAACATATTGTTTGAAACCAAAAGTAAACATGGATATAAAATCTTGTTTCTTCCCGAACAAATTCGATGCCAAGAATTTGTCATGCCATCCTAAAATAAATCTGACCGTCAGAAAGAGGCGCATGTAACAATCTTTGGAGACACCTGTAACTTGAAGAAGGGAAGTAAGATTTATTCGACGACCGTTATAGCCAAATTATTCAAATGAAAAAGGATTTGGGGTACGTGGATCCATTAATAATAGATGGAATACATGTCCAGTGCCTGCGTAATAGCGACATCTCAACAGCAGAAAAGACGACGATGTCGGCAGTGTATAACGCAGGAGCCCTTGCCAAATAGGTTGGGGTTCTGGCCGTCGCTTTCGCTGTCTAAAAATTATACCGATGCAAATTATATTGAGTGTACGCCCTTACACAACCTACGCCTCTCACATTAACGACATTGCCGAATGCTCGTAGCGTCTTACAACCAGTGGAAATGTACTTGCTCTTAGTTTGAGAGTAAAGGCAACTACGTACAGATATATTCGCAGGAGAATATACCTTTTAACTTTCCAATGTTTTATTGCATTTCGGAATAGCATCCAGCTGTATCGCTCTACATTGCTTTCTCTATCTGTCCTCGCAAGTAGTGTTGTGAACGAGGTCAGTGCATCAACAACAGTAAAATAATGATTTTAAAATAGTCTCTCATTTACCTTTAATCTGAGATTAATTGCTGGTACAACATTAGACCCGAATTTCAATATTTTACCAACTGAACATAGTGGATCTTTAAGTAATTTTTGATAGTAGTTGTCTTCGTGGTTCACATATCTTTTTCCGTTTAGTTTTCCGTACGAATTACAAAGAAATAATAAAATAAAAATAAAATAAAATAAAAAATAAATTAAAATAGCTGATAATAGCACTTGCTTTCCTTTCAGTAAATTTGGTGAAGATTTTTACTTCATTTATTTACGGATTCAGCGAGTAACAATTTCTATGGTTTAACTTAAGGTACAGTGGTACAGTGTATTAGCATCTAAACTAGGACTGATATCTGCTAGTACTAAACAGTGATGTCCAGTATTGGAGACAGTCAAAAGTGCGTTTCTGGGATGTAATCTTAATGCTAAAATTTTGTCTATTCTACAAACAACAGCTATCAAGTAGGACACATATCAAATGAGAGCAACAAAGTCCTGTGCGAGACGCTAAAGGAATTATGAGAACCTTTGTTCCAGTACAAGTCAGAAGATACATCACTTCTGCCAACCAACATGTCGTGTAATTATGGAAATTCGGCCGTTACTTAGCGGTACCAAGGGGAAAATATTTATGACACACTAATTATTGTGTAGCTTGCAGGTAACAAACGTAGAAGAAGATTATTTTTACCGGGCGCTCCACCAAAATTCCACTGCACCGGTGCCTAGTATTTTTTGTTCTCCTCATCCTGCGGGCTGCTATGCAGTAGAGAAGGTTTTTCAGTGTGTACCACTACTGCAGAGATGGACCTACAAACAAATAAATGAGTATATATTTGTGGTGTCTGCTCTTTTGGACATGTCCGAGGGAGCAGATACCACATATTTATAATTAAGGTGAAGACGGCCATTTATTTCTTCAGTACAGATGCACTCCATGCTCAAACTCTTACGGGTATTGACGAAATACCGCGAGTAATGAAAATAATGGGCATGGGGGACTACATTAGTAGTCTGTGGATACGTTGAGAATTTGGGTTAGACGGGAGGCGTGCTAGTTATGTCTGAATGAAGCTATTGTCAGCCCAGCTGCCTTAGTAAGTCCATCGATGAACATAGCACGTATCTCCCCATTATTGTACGATTTCGTAACTTATTTCGTCGAACTCAGCTACGTTCGGAACAATCTCCAGGCCAACCGCCCTCCTCGAAGCACTTTTATACTTAGCAACCACATCGAGATACAGCATCCGGATATTAACTGGTGGACGGTTTAGGGGAGCGTCCACGCACCATTTTTACCATCAAACGTGTCTGTACTCTGGTATGTCGTCGTCAGCCGCAAATTTCCGACCAATCGTTGACTTCATGAGAGTACGTCCCCACTTTGCTATGACTATCAACTTTACGACACCGACGAGCATTGTCTTACATGCCTTCTGAGACGGTGCGTTTGGGCCGGCCGCTGTGGCCGAGCGGTTCTAGGCCCTTCAGTCCGGAACCGCCCTGATGCTACGGTCGCAGGTTCGAATTCTACCTCGGGCATGGATGTGTGTGATGTCCTTAGGTTAGTTAGGTTTAAGTAGTACTAAATCTAGGGGACTGATGAGCTCAGATGTTGTCCCATAGTGCTTAGAGCCATTTGAACCATTTTTGGTACGTTTGTCTCCTCATCCAATCCATTATGGGTTGTTACCTTCCCATCCCGCCAACGACTGTTCTGCTGGTGCCCCAGACTTCACACTACCGTCTTCCAAAATACCATACTCCCATCTGGTTTCGAGGGCAGGCTTTAGAATAGCTCTTTCACATCGATTCACATACTGTCCTCGACTTCAGGAATCGTGTTGCGACCGAGCACAGTACGCTCACCCGGTCGTCCCATTACCGACAAATCTTCATAGGAGATCATCTCCACAGCGTCTTTCTTGACCCCCCATCCTCCCCCTACGGCTGGGGTGTTCCTCGTCTCCCTGTTTCGTGACTCATCTGTGATCACCTTCCACGGTAATGTGCACCAATTGGTACAGGCCAAAGAACGAACATAATAAGACTACCAAAAAGCTATAAAAATTTTCTTATAAATAAACATAAAAAAAATAAAAAAATTCTTGTATCTTCGATATTGAGATCTCCTATCCCTCATTTCTATCCCCTGTAAGAATTGGTGATCGCCTCTTTTACCCAGTTTAGCTACCTTACTTTCCTTAGGTGAGGGGGGGGGGGGGGAGGAGAGGTTCAGGTGTAGTTGGTATGGCAACGGCTGAAGAGGGATTAGTCTATTTTTGTGGAAGGGACACAAGTGGCGGTGACCCGTAGGGTTAGTCCTAGTTTTTGTTTTTTTGCTAAGTACGCTTAAAACGCCAAATCAAAAAAAGAAAAGTAAGTAAGAGACCCGTGTTGGAATCGTGATCCAGCAAAAGTTGTCAACTTTCACCTCTGATTTAAATCAAGGCCCCTTGCAGCCAATGTCTGTGTAATTCCCTTGCGTCTGTAGTAAATGACGAATTACGTAACTTTATTTTTTCGACATGATAATTAAAACTTTATCAATATCTCTCGTACAGTATTACTGAAATGGACGCCATTTTTCTGCTACGCCGAGGATTTTCTATCTTGCTCTCTTATGATGGGTATGAACATGGCGACGTTGCCAGAAAGTTATCAGAGGTACTTTATCTGAATGAGCACCGCCCACGGATGTGAAGCGAAGACAGCGCAGTTAGCGCTTCGCTCCGCATGGGCGGTACTGCAGGAGAGGAATGAGGTATCCTTGATAGAGTGGGAGTGGCCAGCGCCCGTTACCGGCCACAAGGTGAGCCAGAAGACACCGGAAAGCCCTCCACGGCCTCGGCCGCTTCGCGCTCACTTGCAAAGCCTCCTCGCTGGAAGCGATTAGCGCTCACTCGAGCACGCAGTCGTGCCACGCACTTTCTGCTGCCAGCGTGTGCGTCCAGTGCCTTATGGCGAGTCTCTAAGAGGGTAAAACTGTTAAATAACACGCCCAGTAGCTACGCAGATCTCATAAGGGAACCAAACACCAATAGGGTCAGCGATTTTGTTAATTATATGACATACTTAGATGTAGCAAATGCTGCTATAGTGCAATGCTCTTCACAAGCATTTTCGAGAAATCGAGATTCAAAGTTTTACTAGCCCTTTGAGTAGCATATGACAGTGGTAACCGAGTAACCGTGTAACAGCTAAGGCCGAAAAATAGAGGTCAGTCTCTTTTACTAATTTTCCAGCAAAGTCTTGTATAGCTACGACGAATCTTGTTTCTCTGGAAAGGAATATAACAATAGTAACAACCACTTTCGTACTTTTGTTGCGAGAAATAGTCGAGGTATAATAAGGAATCGCAATGAAATGAACATTTATTTATCAATACGTTCATGTGCGTACCACAGTGCAGGCATGCCACTTCATGCGTACTTAGAATTATGTACACTATATCTGCGGTATGTGCATATATGCATCGATAGGTAAATGTTCATGTCATCGTGAATTCTTTTTATAACTCGATTTAATTCTGTTTTACAAGGGGCGTTCGAAGAATTTTCGTTTGGGACAGTTGCCTATGCAGAGTAGCACGACTCCGATACTGGCGTACAAGCACCGACATGTAGGCAAGGGGTAGTGTGGCATTCGTGTCTTTTCAATGTCCACGCGGTAAATGAGGAAACGTGAACTATGGTGACGTTATTACCAAACGCGTCCAAACAGGACCAACGTGCTGTTATTATTTTCCTGGGTCCCGAAGGAAAACCATTAGTAGAAATCTACCGGATGATCCACAAAGTATTCCCGGGTTCGATTCCCGGCGGGGTCAGGGATTTTCTCTGCCTCGTGATGACTGGGTGTTGTGTGATGTCCTTAGGTTAGTTAGGTTTAAGTAGTTCTAAGCTCTAGGTGACTGATGACCATAGATGTTAAGTCCCATAGTGCTCAGAGCCATTTTGAACCATCAACAATGTATATGGGGAAGTTTGTCTGTCGAAAACCACCGTTGTGAACTGCTGCTACGTAATAACGCACGTTCCCGTATTGCAAATGTCGTAACGCAGTTGTTACGCCAGTTCACGTGTGAGATACTCCATCACCCGCCCTATAGTCCTGATCTCTCCTCGTGCGGTTGTCTCGCCATAGATCCCTTAAAAAAAAGACCTTGAAGTGTCGACGATTCCTGTCGGACGAGCATGATCAGCAGGCAGTTACGGACTCCTTCACGTAGCAGGTCATAGTGTTTTATCAAACAGGTATCTTCAACTTGGTGCATCGGTTGGATGATTGCCTGAATGGTTCAAATGGCTCTGAGCACTATGGGACTTAACATCTGAGGTCATCAGTCCCCTAGAACTTAGAACTACTTAAACCTAACTAACCTATGGACATCACACACATCCATGCCCGAGGCAGGATTCGAACCTGCGACCGTAGCGGTCGCGCGATTCCAGACTGTAGCGCCTAGAACCGCTCGGCCACACCGGCCGGCCTTGCCTGAATGCTTATAGCGATTTTGCCTGCTTAGCTTACCGATTCTGGACTGTACGATGTTCTAATGAAAGCATTTTGGTCACCGCTTGAATAAGATGTGCCCAAATGAAAATGAGATTAGAGTCATATGTACGGAAATTTAATAACAATATTGTAATTACAGTTCATGAACTGCCAGGTTAGTCAAGAGCGGTAATGCGCTACTTCCTGGACTCAGGTAGGCGCGCCGACCCGGATCGAAACCACCTGGTGGATTAACGACATGGACTGGTGTGCCAGCCAACCTGGATGTGGTTTTTAGGCGGTTTTCCACATCCCACGATGCGAATACCGGTTTGGTCTCCACATCCCGCCTCAGTTACACGACTCGCAGACATTTGAAACACGCTATGCGGGGTAGACGTGCGGTATAAGGTGTCTTGCGACGGTTCGCGCAGCTACCCCCGTCGGAGGTTCGAGTCCTCCCTTGGGCATGGGTGTGTGTGTTGTCCTTAGCCTAAGTTAGTTTAAGTTAGATTAAGTAGTTTGTAAGCCTAGGGACCGATACCCCTAGCAGTGTGGTGCCATAGGAACTTACGACCACATTTGAAACACATTAACACTTTTACATGGTTTACACTAGCTGCAGACAGCTGGGGTACACTGATTCATTCCGGCCACCCCTTTCCATTAACTATGCCAAATCCAATTGTAACAATGCCTACCCTGCGAAAACTGCGTGAAAAGCCACAAGCGAAAGAAAGAATGATTGTAATGACAGTTCATATGGGACAGTACAGCTATAGATAATTGCCGCCGACATTGATACACCGATCCCAGCGCGTAGAAAGGGAGTGGATGACTTCATTGTAGTAACTCTTGTGTTGCTGACGAATCCAATTATGCACGGTGTCCTGCAATTCCTTGTCACAGGTGAACCTCCGACCTTTCGGAGAAGTTATGCGAGTCACATAGGGAGATATCGAGACTGTAAGGAGAATGTTTCAAGACCTACAATCGAAATTTCTGAAGGAGTTCGGGGGTCTACTTGGTCACACATCTCTCCACGTAACGTTGACACGACAGAAATATTATGAATCATGCGAGACACTGCTCTCATATGTCTCTTTAACCTCGAGATAAATTTGTGAATCATGTTCCTTTTCTCCACGAAGAAATTGGATAACGCTCTTTGTGCTGATCGGGAGGAATCCGTCATGCAACGAACTGCGGAAAAAACTCTCCAAAAATGACGAAATTGCTGCGAAGCCGTTGAACCCGCTTGTGCAACTGGTAATACCACCACACCATCTCTCGGTTGAAACATTCACGCGCTGGGATTACATACACCACAGCTAGAGCGACGGCTTCCCTTTCAACTTGGCGTACCACAATGATTATCATCATTACTATTATTATTGCTGTTGTTGTTTTTGTTATTCCTTTCTGGAGAAACATGATTCATTGTAGCGGTACAAGTGTTTGGTGAAAGATTAGGAAACGAAACCTGGAAATGTATGGCATTTTTCTCTGGGACATCCCACGGAGTGGGTTGAGACGCCTATCGAAAAGGGTCCCTTCCCTTCAGGACATGTGAGAGGTGCATCGTATGTGTATTTGTAGAGTGTTGGTGAGTGTAATGGCTGCATCTATGCTGTTATGTTACGTTTGTTTTGTATGATGATGATGATGATGACGGGCCGGAGTGGCCGAGAGGTTCTAGGCGCTACAGTCTGGAACTGCGCGACCGCTGCGGTCGCAGGTTTGAATCCTGCCTCGGGCATGGATGTGTGTGATGTCCTTAGGTTAGTTAGGTTTAAGTAGTTCTAAGTTCTAGGGGACTGATGACCTCAGCAGTTAAGTCCCATAGTGCTCAGAGCCATTTGAGCCATTTTGATGATGACGATGAGAGATGGGAGAGGGTGAAACCCAGTGCTGGTGCCTGGCCTATTCCTCTGGAATAGTACCAAGGGGCTGCCCAGCTTAACGTCACCATCGGACTGAAGGATCACCATCAAAGGTGTCATATGCCCTCACTTAATGAGACACTGCGGAGACGTTTCGAATTTAATTCACAATATTGGTGTAAAGATTAGTGATAAGGAGCTTAACGCCATCAACTCTCCTATCCTTACCGAATGAGCTTGCGGAGTTGCTAGCACACTGGACTCAGACTTACATTCGAGAGGACGATGGCTCAAATCCTCGTCCTACCATCCAGATTTAGGTTTTCCGTGATTTCCCTAGTCGCTTAAGGCAAATTCCAGGATAGTTACTTAGACTGGGGACGGCCAATTTCCTTTCCCCTCCTTCCGTACCGTCAGTGATAATTTCATCCACTACAAGGATTCGAGCCGGTTTACCACCGAGTCGAGAGCCACTGCTTAGGCGTGCGTTAGCGACCTCGGTTACGGAGGCGGCGTTAAACAGAACAACAAAAACTGACGTTACTCGAATACAGCACGAGCAGCCTTTCTGTCTACCGCCTTAACCTCCTGTCGTAACACCGCTGCTCGGCGTGGCTCTCGCGTGCCATTCAACAGGCTCGTAAAATTTTGAACCTCAATATCTCCAAACCTTGAGAAATGCATCGTACTATAGCAGCATTCGTTACATTTAAGTATGTACTACAGTCACCAGAAAAGATGACCAAAAGGAGTGGTCCGCTGCGTGTATGCTTCGCTTGTAAGTCAATCTGCAGAAAAAGGTTAGAGGGTCTCCGTAGAGTTCTTTACAGTTCCCAGGAGCAGTATGTGTGGAAAGCGGAAGTTGCACTTAGAAACCTGCTTTTATTGTGCAACGAGTAGTTTGCTAGACAAGCAGGTGAGCAAATCTCCTACTGATATCGTGCGCTGCGAAGCCTTGTGAGGTTTTTCGACTGTTCCTCGTACTTGCATTGCGACAACATTTGCCCAGGGTGCTTTTACTCTTAGTCTTCGACTCAGAAACATACCACAAGGCCAACAAAGCCACACAGAAAATGTTTTTACATGACTGGTAGGTAAGTGGCTTACACAAACTTCCACATCATAAAATTATCTCATTTTTCTGAGTTCGTACAAGTTGTTCTCTTAACGGTTATGACATTCGTGTCTGCCTGGATGCTTCTTCTCCAACCAAATGTAAGGTGAGGCACGAGACCTGAACCGTGTATTCGAAGATCAGGAAAACTTTGTTCTCTGCTTTTTCATTGCTTAAATATGTGTGCATTATGTTCTTGGGACAGAAATTGTGAACCAGCCACATATTTCTTAGAAAGGATGGTAAATACCAACGTAACTTCACTTTGACTAGTTAAGAACCAATGACAATTAACCTGGAGTGGGGTCCCGATCCGGAAGTCTTATCATTGATTGCACTTAAATCTTGGATCTTCATATCAGAAGTCAAATACGTACTCACTTGATCAAGGCGATCGCCACATGAATTTTCTTCCCCGCCTTCGCTTAATATGATTTTCTAATGGAAATGGAGAGAGGGAACCAAGGTTACGCTTTAGTATCCCTGCGAGGTCTAGGCCGTAATAGGCTGACACTTTCATTCTTCCACAGAAATCTTCGTGATCTAATGATCATCAGTTTATTTACGCGACGTGAATACACCAAGAAGGTGAAATAAAAGAAGGAAAAACATTAGAAGGAGAAAAATGAACAAGAAGCTGACTGCTCCTCTCCGTGAACTGCCTCACACATCAGACGTGAAGCATCAGTGGTGCAAAAACGCTGGCAACAACGACACATGTACATCCCACACAGCCTCTGAAAACCATGAGGCACCGAAACTTCACGAGATCGACATACTGTAATAGCGCCTTTGGCATCAGCGTCAGGCTGAATAGTTTTCACCGATGAAACATAGCCAATAATTCTGTAATTAATGGTTATTTGAGATTGCTACGCAAATGTGGAGAACCTACTCTCCAAATGCACTTTCATCAATTACGTACCTATCCAACTGTAGGCCATACAGCCTGGAGTGCCATAAAATGCGCACTTACTCGTATTTGGTGTTTCTGGAGAGCTTTTTGATCAGTGCTTAACACTCTCAAAATCTTGTTCAGCCCTACTGGAAATGTTATGATCAGCTATTTCGTCAGGATGCAGCTTAAAAATGGTTCAAATGGCTGTGAGCGGTATGGGACTTAAATTCTGAGGTCATCAGTCCCCTAGAACTTAGAACAACGTAAACCTAACTAACCTAAGGACATCACACACACCCATGCCAGAGGCAGGATTCGAACCTGCGACCGTAGCGGTCGCGCGGTTCCGGACTGAAGCGCCTAGAACCGCTCTTCCATACCGGCCGGCGATGCAGCTTAAGCGCACCCAATGGGCATATTTTTCATTTAATGTGTTTTTGAAAAGTCTGTAATACTTCTCGTGCTTTTTAAGACTATGGAAATTGCCACTTATCTAGAAAACATGAGACGTAATGCTACGACATGGAGCTGGTTTGCATGTGCTGTGTGCTCACAGTCGTAGCAGATGTTCGAAAAAATTTAGAGTAAGGTAGACTAACGTAAATTTGGAAAATAGTCGCCTTCTCTGATCAGCTTAATGCCAAAGTGTGTGCCTCATTATCATCCAGTGAATGTCTCAGACACTTAGTAAAGACGTTCTACTGAGCTACTGCTCCTCTTATATCAGAACATATTCATTCACTAAACTGAAATTGTAATAATGTAATCTACCTTCTGTATAAGGTGCCAACAGGTGAAACTTCCATCATTCAAACATATTTAAAGATGATAGTTACGATATTTCTTTTAGCTTTGTGTGACAGTTCTGGAAGAGAACATCTGGCTTTTGCTACAAAATGGTTCTTTTGGATAACGTGTGGCCGAACGTGAACTTCAAACGATCAAATGACAGTGGTGTCAATTCTCTAAAATCAGTGGAGACAGCAATGCGAAAACATTTCGCGTATCTGTTTAAATTCCTATTTCGTTTTCAGTTAGTAAGGGCTATAACACTAACTGTCAAAAAAACTTACAATAAATTCAGTCGTTGTTGAAAGGTTTACATTTTTTACTTCTGTAAGCACCACATTTATTTAGGTTTCCTTTGCCTTCTCTAAAGCACCTAAGTCAAATCCAAGGAGAGTTATCGACAACCTGTTTCCTTAGTTTCCCTGTAAATTACACTACTCCTTCGTCTCAAATTAACATTAGTCACCCTACCATCTTTCTATCGATATCGGACTCTACGTCGATGAGTCGTAAGGATTATACCCTCCTTTCCTTGTTCTGAGACAAGAATTAGACTGCAGATTATTTGCCTGCAACAATTAGAAAAGAAATGAAATCAAATTCTTCTGAAAATAGTATTTAGTGATTGTTGGCCGAATGAGCTCGGTCATAGCGTGGATAAAGCTATGTAATTATATTTTTACTTGATGTTGAACTCCAAAGTATGTCATAACGTTACAGCACACAAAGTAGAATGCTGGAGAAACATCAGCACACTCACGAATATATTAAATGGAGGCGATTACACTCTTTCATATTTCACATCGCTGCAAGCTCGCTCTAGTAATGCGGCCTGGAACCAGATTAGTATTCAGGCTTCCGATCTGGCGCCGTATCAGATCGCCTGAGCACTCCAGCCAAAGAAAGATTTTTACCATTACTAACAGACCGTAAATTCGATGGTTTCGAACTTTCTCAAAAACAAATGTCGTTGGAACTAGTAGCTCATCGTTCCTGAACGAAATGAGGCGCAGGTTGTGCTCGAAGAGAAGGCAAGTTCCTCCGAGATATGCCAACTTTATCTACGTATCAGTAGAAAATTACGTGCTGCGCGTACTCGTTAAAAGCTATACCCAGTGACACTGAAACGTTGATTCTTATTTGCATAGACAAGTGCTTATGTAAGCTGGCTGTGAGAACAGGTTGCTCTAGCGGTAGCACGCTACTTCTATTAAACAAGGAGAGAGACGTGGTAACTGTTCGATTCAGGATTTTGTAGAAAATCCTCTCATCTATTTCTGTCTAGTATGAAATTGGTTCGCTCGTATGCTAGCGAATGAGTGGCCTTAACGGGAAGATTTCGCGTGAGGTTCTGGGTTGCTTTCCACTATACTCACAGTATCGATGAAGAAGACCAATAACAGAAATGGAATTTTATTCTGTGATTTGAAACTTGAAGACAGGGGAATAAGGCTATGTTTACATGCATAACGCATACGACTTTTTCAAATTACATATACTGACAGTACTATCAAATGTTCTGCTAATTGAGACCGCTCAAGTGATTTGGTGAAGTGGAATCTTGTTGCACAAGAACTCATATCAAATATATTTCTAGCTATCTTAATTCAAATTTATATTTTTTTCCCGACTGTGCCGCTGGTCCCTCCCTCGGGCATGGATGTGTGTGTTTGTCCTTAGGATAATTTAGGTTAAGTAGTGTGTAAGCTTAGGGACTGATGACCTTAGCTGTTAAGTCCCATAAGATTTCACACACATTTGAACATTTTTTCCCGAAAACACTTCATGTGAATGCAGCAATTCAAGAGGGCTTAACACATATACTTCCCGATGTGTTCCACGTGAACTAGTGCTGCCTCTCTAAAGACATCCATGTCAACGGGGCCTAACACTAATTCCTTCTCTATTAGCAACTGTGATGCATAAAAAAAGCTTTATAACAGTGATGTCTCCTCTGCCTGTGTTTCACATCGACAAGTAGATCGTAACAAACGGAGAATTGCCTTGACAGTAATAGAAACGGGTGCCACGCGGTGTTAGGGACCTTCCGGAAAAAGTGAAGCAAGGTGGCGAGAATGAGATCTAAATCTGAATCTGAATTCTCCAAAATGAACCTCCTTATAATTTTTGCGAGACTGAATCCTAGCTTAGTATGAAGCTATCCATTTTAATTGCTGGATGACAGAGTCTTAATTTGTGTTGAAAATGTATTTTATATGAGATTCTTCTGTTGAAGAGAGGTGTGATACGCCTAAAGTTTTAGATATGTGCTGTCGAGTTCACGAGCGCTGGCTTGAGGCAAAAGTAGTGCAACATTTACAGTATTGGTGACGATCTAAAGCCACATCCAAGAGAGATTATGTTGAATCCATTTGAAGGCTGTGCTATCTCATACTGGTCGGCAAATCAGCAACTCCTCTCTCAGGCGTTCAAAGAGATTTCGGGGTTGCAGCCGGTCGTCGTAAACTTCATTGCACGATATTTCGGCTGGACAACTGCCAGCCATCTTCAGGTGAGCCGAACGAGGACTGACGAAGCCGTTCTCCACTCCAGCTTATATAGTGCGCTGATAGTACTGCCGCGCATGCGTTGAAGTCGCGGAGACAAAAGGACCACACTCCCCAGCGGCAGCGCCATCGCTGGTGGAACTGCAAGACTCAGCTGCCGTCGGTACTGTCGCTGGCCGCAGCTATCGAAGTCTTCTGGCGTCTGCGTCTCGAGCAGATTTCGGAGATGACGGGATTCCACGCGTTATTCAGTTGGTGACCACTGTCACGGTTTATTAGATTTTCCGCAATGGGTATTTCAACGGCTTCTTTGATAATGGAGTCCAAAAAAGTTGTTGCTGTGGCCAAAATCGAAGTTTTGTCATACTCCATTGAATCTCCGTTGAAAATACAATGTTCCGCAGCTGCAGACTTACTGGGTTGATGTTCCGTACGACGCTCTTCCACTGTACGCGTTGTCTGTCCTATATAGGTCATACCACATTGACACAGCATTTGATAAATTCCCACCTTCCGCAGTAACAAATCATCCTTCACTGATCCCAACAGATCCGAAATCTGAGAAGGTGGACAAAAAACCACTTTCACATGAAAATTATTAAGAATCCTCGCTATTTTAAATTTTACAACTCCTCTCTCAGGTATCATGGCATATTATCAATTGCATTCAAGCAGTTTCCGGTGATAAATCACGAAACTTACAACCTTGTCTTTTTCCTAGCCTTTACAGTCTCTAATATGTCTTTTATTACATGATATATTCCAATCACTTAGGAGCATACTGAGATTGGCACATTATTCTAAAAACTATGTCTGGGTTTCTGGTGTTCTAACTATTCTGGTAAAGATACGCTGGTTCTACGCTACTATAACGACAGGAACCTTTCTGTTAGTATTTCAATAAATTTTGTTTGCATTAGCGTCTGAATGCTCGCAACATATCAGAAACAAACAAAGGTGTACTGAAAACAATTTTGTGTTCCTCGTAAGAAGCAGACTTTGCTGCATTTGAAAATTTTCGCCCCAAGGTTCTCCTATGCAACAACTCCCCCCTCCCCCTCCCCCATAAAAGATTTCCAGTCGCATCACTACATATTATTAATTAAAGATCCCCGCCGCATTTTGTCTCTACATGACAGGCTAATCTCAGGATTAGCGGAAACGGATTCTAATAACAAACAGACTCATTCGTTAGTAAGGTTTGAGTATATAATTCGTTACCTCAAATGGCTTTGAGCACTATGGGACTTAACATCTGAGGTCATCAGTCCCCTAGTGCTTAGAACTACTTAAACCTAACTAACCTAAGGACATCACAAACATCCATGCCCGAGGCAGGATTCGAACCTGCGACCGTAGCGGTCGCGCGGTTCCAGGCTGAAGAGCCTAGAACCGCTCGGCCACACTGGCCGGCATTTGTTACCTCTACAGCAGGCAAGTCATCCGACCATTAATACTTAATGCTACTCGTGCGAAGCCGGGGCGGGGCGCTACTTATGTATTTATTTATATACCCACACTAAATTATCATTTTATCTATTTAAAAAAATTCTTCAATATTTTTGTAAACCTCCGTATACCTCAGTAGACAATGTTGATATGTAACCTTTTTGGACCTTCGTGATGTATTTCTTTGGTCTAAGGTAGTTATGCTCCTCTCAACACTGCTTATTAAATTAATCTTTCAAATTAGGGGCTTGTGGCGTTGTGTAATTAATTCAGTAAAATGAAACTTTTTCAACCTAGTATCGTCCGAGTCAGAGGTGACATTTCCGACAATATGTCACTCATAGACTAGTAATTACGACAGAAACAGAATTCAGTCCTACTACTTACCTGAAAGATATTTACTAGACAGTAAAATGAAGTAAGTACTAGGGAACTGAGTGGCAAGTTGCCTGTCGCAGAAGCGGGATGCCTAAAGCACAGGCGTCGCAGCGGAAAACTGCGCTGAAGTTTGCGCAAGCCAACAGTCACCACGACGTTGGCTCTAACGACAGATGGAATTACTTTTTTTCCTTGTGATTTCTCTCTACCAAAAAGGACCACAAGTCGTTTTAATTTGCAGTATTACTAATCACTGTCAAAGAAGTTGTTTTTCGATCTACGTCTCGCGGTATCTTAATGGACTGGATATTGAGAGCACCAAGTAGAGTGCCAGGTGATGGGATACATGCATTGCACCGAGATTCCCTTTCAACGATAAAATAAATTCACAGGTTTTGCTCAAGCTGAAACGGAATTACGGAGTCATTATTGGTGTACACGTTCTCCTTTAATGTTGGAGAACGTTTACAGTTTCGTCAACTGCGAGGTCGTTACGAGCCGTCCACATCTAATTTTATGAGATGTGTGTCTGCTTGGAGCGCCGTTTATTTGCTCCGCATGAATTATCGTGTAATTAATCGTTGTTAATATGTTAACACAACTTGCTAACAGCAGGGAAAGTTAAATCGTTTCTGTAACTCTTTCGCCACGCCATCCTCTTTAAATCTTTTTCCTTTCTAAAAGAGACAGTGTTGGTTGCTTTCAGTGGAGAATATGATGTTGAAAACGTTTAATAAAAGGCGTAAGTGCACTCAGGTGGATTCATGCGTAATCAAAGCGCTAGGAAACTGCCAATGGAGATGGATATAAGAATGTTTCTCGGTGTATCGATCATAAATATAAGACAAAGAGAAAAATGGAAAATGTAGATCATGTTATTGTATATGTGTTGTAGCAGAATTATATATAGTACATGTACAATGTTACTGTTGTCCTATTCGTCACATTGAATACTGTTTTGCTACAGCTTTCCATCATAGTCTCTTGTATGAAAGCCTCCTCATCTTCGCAGAACTACTGCAGGGTGAATCAGATGATTGCATTCAAGCCTTGGTCTCCCTTTACAATTTTTACAGCCAACGCTTCCCTCACTTACCAGATTAATTACTCATTATTGCCTCAAAAGTTCCTGTCAAGATACCCCACCTTTTCGTCACGTTTTGCCACAAAACCCTATTCTCACTGATACGTTTCAGTACGATTTGATAAGCTACTCGATCTACCCATCTATTCTTCAACGTTCTTGTGCACACAATAAAAGTTTCAGTACCCTTCTTATTTGCACCATTTGTTGTGCACGTTTCATTTTCACATTCAGATATGTAATGGGCAGTTAAATGAGAAAGATGGAAAAATTATGTAAACGGTTTATTATTTCAAAAGTAATCTACGTAACTGCTAATACATTTATGAAACTGTGAGACAAGACACCTAATGCCTTCATGGAAAAATATTTTCGATTGCCTACGGGACCATGATTGAACCCAGATATGTATCTCTTCGTCAGAAGCAAACTTACAGCCATGGCGACGGACCCAAATGTTGCCAAGGTTGTTTGGAGTACGTTGCAAAAGTTTCCCTGGGTAGCCCTTACACATACTCCATACAGTCTCAATCACTCCCCAGGTGATTTCTGTATTTTTGGAGCCCTGGAGAAAGTCATTCGTGGTCTTCGATTTGCCTCGAAAGAAAAGGTGCATGTAACAACCATGTTTTATCACTGTGGAACAAATGTGTTAACAATTACGGCGATTACTTTTCAAATAATGATCAGCTTACTTACATATATTTCTAACCGTCTCATTTTCATTTAACTACCCCTTATACTTCAGAAAAATATCTTCACTTGCATGAAGCAGATGGCCGTAGCTACTCGTTGGTAGGTTCGCTCCGAGACAGCAGCGTGTGTACGAAAGAAGGGTTGCATGTATAGTCACGGACTCTGTTGTCTCACAAAACAGCCTAGCAAATATGGTATAATGTCTAAACTCACACGCCGGCCGGAGTGGCTGTGCGGTTCTAGGCGCTACAGTCTGGAACCGCGCTGCCGCTACGGTCGCAGGTTCGAATCCTGCCTCGGGCATGGATGTGTGTGATGTCCTTAGGTTAGTTAGGTTTAAGTAGTTCTAAGTTCGAGGGGACTGATGACCTCAGCAGTTAAGTCCCATAGTGATCAGAGGCATTTGAACCATCTAAACTCACAGTTACTAAAAAACAGGCACGTAACATCGCCCAAGAAAGAACATTCCAAGAACCAGTACATAGGGTCGAACATACGAATATTCTCAAACTCTTTGCCTATCGTTCATTGAAAAAATGTAAAATACTTGATATTTTAAATTTCTGCAAAACCTCCTTAGACGTCGAACGGGTGTACTTGTTTTGAAACGAAGAACATTATTTGGGCGCTGCAGCAGCAAACACGTTAAACAGTGTGTTCCAGTTTCTCACGTCTTAGAGAAATAGTAATCTGCCGTGACCTTGAGTTATTACGTTTATATCCAAGCAACTAATATGGAAAGAATATCCTGTTCTAAGTTGCAGTCGAAACCTACAACATTCACGTCTCACCATTACATCGGTCATCTACATCCTATTATATTGCTATACCGGTGGTTAACAATGAGTTTTGACAAAAAATTACACTTTTTCCAGCGTTATAAGCAAAATAATGTACGAAGAGAACAAGTAATACACTTTATAAACCTGTCACCACGTTTTAAGATAAGCCGCAGCTCCGATTGCCACTTATCAGCGTTTATCTTTTTCTTTCAGGACGCGGTTTCTTTCTGGAGAAGCATCTACACGAGTAGAAGACGGCGGCAGGTTCTCTGCCAGCGAGCGCAGCACCGCAGCACACGCCACACACCGTCAGCTGACCAGCCTCCTCATCGTTATGCAGCACCTGTCGCGTCGCGGGCACGCTTCCAAACTTCCTACAGTTTCCGGTCGTTCCGTTCGGCGCCTCGCACGCAGACAGCTCGCGTTTCGCTCTTCACTCTCGAAAACAGCGCTCGTGTCAGCTATTGAAGTGTTGTCAGCTGCCGCCCGCGTGGCCCCACTGCGGCTGCGGCGAGGTACGGCGCCCTACTGCCGCCTGCGGCTCGCGGCTGGGATGAGCAGCTGGGATGCGCCGACCCGACCCTGCCGCAGTGGCAACCTGCCGCGCTGCCTTCCTTAACGGGTTTCTCGTTTCGCAACTCATTCACTCGTAATACACGCGCTGTTTCATACATCTCTCTCCTCCATCCGAACAGGCCTCGGAAGGCCCGACGGCCGGGTCAGCCTCAGCTTATAGGCGTCACAGGAGGGGCATGCGGTCAGAACACCGCAATCAGTTTTCGTGACCCGAGCCGCTACTTCTCAGTCACGTAGCTCCTCAGTTGTCCCCACGAGGGCTGAGTGCAGCCCGCTTGCCAACAGCGCTCGTCAGACCCGGGCAGTTCGAGTGTTAACCGAGCCAGACACCGCTTAACTTCGGTGAGCTGACTGCAACCGGTATTATCGCTGCCGCAAGGCCGTTGGTACATCATACCTCTACTGAAGCGGAATTTCCGAGTGAGGTAGAACAGTGGTGAGGCTCTGATCACGATTCAGGCCGAGTTCAAATCATAGTACGGCCATTCTAATTTAGATTTTCCTTTGTTTCCATAAATCGCTTAAGGCAACTGAGGGCTCCATTGGTTTAGTATTTACACAAACGACCAGTTACTTCCTTATAACACTATAAGTTCAATCTATGCTGATGACCTTGCTCTGACCTTTGTGACGTCCCCTCTCCCCTTTTCGTTGTCGCTGTTGATGTTGAGCCGCAACTGCTACAGCTCGGTCGGTGGAGTGGAGAGGCGACGCGCAGTGATGATTTTCCCGGTCGGATAACGTGAAACAGCACCTCAAAATCTCTAAAGAAAATTGTTCCTCGCGTAATGTATGAAAGGCCGTTTGCGAGTCCGCACAGTCCTCTCAGGAATGCGAACTGTTGATTTTAATTGTCTGTTATGGTTTTATGATGATTTTCTATGCCCGGTTGGTTAGTTATTGCGGTACTAAGTGAATCATTCATCACCGGCATCGTTTCACACCACTGAAGCGAGGAAACATTCATTTGCGGTTCAGTATCAGTAGTTGTTGTTACGTTGCTAGGCAGAATTATTCACTACGGCACTACGCAACTCCAGAGATAATCTATAATGCTATCGTGCTTTCGTGCGTCGTAATATTATTTCGGCAAAACACTCCTTTCAATGCTCAATAAGTCACTCTTTCAATTAAAATGTTCACAGTTAATCAATTTTGATCTTCAACTATCACACAGTCCAATTAATGATACGATTTCCATTACAGACGAACAATTTTTATTGTTCCTTCTTAGCAGTTAGTTTATAATCATCCCACCACACGCACACCGATGGATCAGATCAATTACGATTCTTTTCAGTTGGGTGATCGTGACAATTACGACAACTTTTACAATCGGCGTATCTGTGTTATCTTCGTGTGGTCGTATTAATGTTTCCTACTCAAGGCTAATCACGTATTGCAGTCTTCGATACTATGTCCACTATTCGCTGTAACTGTTCACTTGGATGAAGGTTGAGTCCAACAATAATATCTCCATAAATCAAAGTTCATAAACTCACCGTACACTATCAGAATATCACTTCTGTTCAAGCTCTCAAGTAAGAATCCGCGCATCTCTATCACGCAATAGTACTTTTTTTTTTTAATAGAAACAATCTCATAGCGTTCCGTTTGTAGTACTATAACAAACGATGCTCTCTCACGACTTGATAGCAAACAAGCTAGCAAGCGACTAACATTTCAATGATCGAGCATTGTAGACGCATTGAATTTCCTTTTCGCCGCGTTTGCAACTCTCTTTCACAATAAATGTTATCTCTGACCGACATATTACTTTGGACTTAACTTTCGTCGTACTGATTTGCAGTTATTACTGAGATGTTTGATAGATAATCAAAAATAACCTTTCTTTCTTTCTTTCTTTGTAGCTGTATATTACATACTCAGTAATTATTGAAATTGGTGTTCATCAAAACTTTAAGGTGTTATATTATTGTCAAAGTTTTCGTACCTGTCAGGATAACACTGTTCCCTACTTTAAATTAACATGACATTCTAATTTGGGTTTTCGGGTTTCTTGGGGTGTTACACCTTCCAAGGTGAAACATTTGGATAGAACTCACTCATGATGATGCTCTGACATAACTAGGCACATTCTAAACTGTCCAATCACATTCATGTGACCACTTATCAGAAGCCTGGATAACCACCTTTTGCTGTGCGAACTACTGCTAGAAGTGTAGGATGAGAGTCAATGGGGTTCTGGAAGTGCCGACATGGATTTGGAGCCATGTAGACTCCAGTACCGTGGCCTCCTGTGCTAGGTTTCTCGGTTGAGAAACAGCCCGATCGAAGTGGTTTCAGAGATTCCCGATTGGTTTTCAATCCGGGGAGTCCGGTGGCAAAGAGAGTACGGTGAAGTCACGCTGGTGCTCTTCAAACCACGCACGTATTCTGCGAGCTGTGTGACACATTGCATTTTCCTGTTGGTAGAAGCTATATCTATGAGAAACACGTGTGGTTCTGAGCTCTTCTGAAGTTCCTCTGTGTAAACCATCCAGACATTTCAGTGCCAATGCTATCCTTTAAGAGGAAAAACAGAATGCATGTAGGGGTGGACATGGTCCTCAAGTTAGTTGTTTACTTGTGTTGATCCACTGTGCCATCCAGAACGCCAAGATCACCCAGAGACTGCCAAAAAACCATTCTCCAGACCATAACACTCCCTCCGTGTTTGCTTTCAGATGTTTCACGCCGTACACACCAACAGCCATCTGTCAGACGGAGCATTGTACGTGATTCATCTGACAAGGTCACCTGTTGCCACTCAGTGGACGTCCAACCTTCATGGCCTGTGAATAGCAGTCACCATGGGTGCAGGAATCAGGCTCCTGCTGCAGAAGCCCAAACGCAGGGTCGTTCGCTGAACGGTCACTGAGGACACACAGTTAGTAGCCCCTCAGTTCGTCTGGGTGCCCCGTTGCTCAACAGTTGCACATTTATTCGCCCGACCACATCTCCGAAACCGTCGCTCACCCGTTCATCTATGGTCGGTGGTGCACCTCATTTGCCTCGGCGCCGGTTTTGGATAGCGCCATTTTGCCCTGCATGGTACACTTTAACCACGGAGGCAAGCGAACAGTTGACAAACTTAGCAGTTTCGGAAATGCTTCCACGCTTGACCGGAAAGCCAATGCTCATGCCCTTTTGCATGTCAGAAAATCGCTTCGTTTCAGCATAACGACTGCGCTGCGTTCCCCCGACAAGCTTTATATTCCCTCCACTGCTAGTTCTGTGTTTATTACACGTCGAACGTAGACGGTGGTCACATTCATGCGGTTGGATCGTGTATATGGCTGACCACCTAACGCCCAACCCTTCAAAAACTCTACTCTGTGCCTTCCATCTCAGGAACAGAGACGCTTCAAGAAAACTGAATGACAGCTCCCCACTGAAACATTGCTTCACTTCAAAGCACCTAGGATTAACATTAAAAACGCTCCCTCACCTTCAGATAACACAGATCTAACGACAAACAGAAATCCAGCGTTCAGAACATCTTGTGAAATTTAAGAGGCACAAACCTGGACACCTCTATGGATGCTGAAAGACAACATCCGACGCCAATGCCTCACCATAACTCCGGACATGCTTTACAGTGCTGTTCACAACATTATTCCTCGACTACAGCTATTGTTGAGGAATGATGGTCGACATATTGAGCATTTGCTGTAAAGAACATCATCTTTGCTTTGTCTTACTTTGTTATGCTAATTATTGCTATTCTGAACAGATGAAGCGCCATCTGTCGGACATTTTTTGAACTTTTGTATTTTTTTGGTTCTAATAAAACCCCATGTCATTCCAAGCATGAGTGTCAATTTGTACCTCTCTATCTACATTATTCCGTGATTTACTCAGTTTTCAAATTTATACTGACTTTTTGATCACCCGGTACAGAAACAAAATGTTGTGGGTATGCGATTCTTTGACTTCAAACGCCAGAGAAGCTTTAGGTTATACTAGAAAAGTCCCTGATCAATAAAAATGAATTAGTGCTGATTCTACAACAGTAAGGACACTAAGAAACAAATTGAAAGGAGCTTCAGGAAATAATTGTTCAGTTTATTTCAGCAGTTATTGTAGGAAAAGATTGGAGCAGTGGGAACTCTGCACCAGAAATGATAGCATCCAAGTCCAGAGAACTTTTATCCTCATCATCTGGTTTGAAAGGCAACTGGATAATCTTAAGTTATATGACTAGAAGGAACAAAAGTGTCATACTGCTAAGTTCTCTGCATCACAGTGCCACAGTATGTGAAAGACATAATAAGAAGCCAGACATAGTTTTATCTTGTAATAAAATTATATATGAGGAATTGAGTCTCTTTGCCAGAAGACAGCGAGGACTGATGCTCTGGGGTCCCATTCCATTTCATAGCAAGACCCCTTTGGTTGTCATACGCCGCATCCTTACAGCATAGCGGTACGTCGACGATATTTTTTGGGAATTTGTGGTAAGGCCTTATGGGATCATACTCCTGAGATCATCGATCCCTATGCTTACCCACTACTTAATCTAACTTAACTTACGCTTTGGATAACACACACATCCATGCCCGAGAGAGCATTCGAACCTCCGACGTAGGGAGCCGCAAGGACCGTGACAAACGCGCCTTAAACCGCGCGGCTACCCATCACGACTCGACGATATTCTACGCCCCGTTTTGTTGTCCTTCATGGCAAGCCCTCCTGGGCTTACATTTCAGCAAGATAATGCCCGCCCGCACGGGGAGAGAGTTTCTGTTACTTGTCTTCGTGCTTGCCAAACCCTAGCTTGGCCAGCAAGGTCGCCGGACGTCTCCCCAATTGGGAACGTTTGGTGCCTTATGGGCAGGGCCCCCCAACTAGCTCGGGATTCTGACGATCTTCCCGTAAATTGGATATTCCTAAGGACCTCAGCATTACGTCGAACAGCTGTATCGATCAGTGCCAAGCCGAATAAATGCTTGCATTAGGAACAGACGTGGTCCAATGCGTTACTGAATTGCTAAATTTGTGAGGCTGTTTTACTTGAATTAATCATCCATTTTTTCCTGAAAATGTAAACATTTGTTTGTCTGTACGCTACTTACCAACCAAATCTTCCTCATTTTCTGAAGCCTGAGTTGGCGCTGTCTTTCTAAATTTCTCATCCTCACGTTCCGCTATGACATAAAATATAATTTTTGTTCACCATAAATACAGTTTGTATCTTCTGCTATGAGTATTGTTATTACTATAATTATTATTATTATCAACAGCAGAAGTAGTAACACCGCTAGTTATAGTTCTAAATCAATAAAATTATTCACATTGACAGTACATGCGTTCCATTCTTGTTTCAAACCATTTTAAAATCTGTTAATACATTTTACTAATATTTAACACATTACAATTTTCGTCATTCTTAAGTAACTATAATGTAGAAAGCTATGTGCGTTAAGACTCCGGCCTGATGCAGGGGAGTATTCTGGTCACGCAAAATAAATGTGTTTCTGTACTGTAACGCAGAGAGACGTATTGGGCATGCCTTTATCCAGCTGTGGATGGGATATGCTTGATGACGATGAGGAAGATTATCTCTTTGAGGGTAAGGACAGCCGTTGCCTTGAATGCTTTAATTTGAACTGCCGTGAGTGAATGCTTGTTTTCATTTAGCCGTCATCTAACACGATTTAGTGCAGCCTTAGAGTACGACTTGCTCTTCATTAGGTGTTACCGAGAAAACAAATGAGTCTCGAAACCGGATTCAGCGAGATAGGTTTATAGCAAAGGTAAAGAATCACAATAGCGGGCTTGGGACGGCTCCTCATTCTTCACATCGGTGAATGTGGACCTTAGAATCGGACTGACGCATGCAACGCTCTGCTGCAGACAAACGTACAAAACGATAACACGAAAAGTGAACTAGCCGCGTTCGCAGCTCAGCCTTGGGAAAAGGCAACATCTGTTGTGGAGGAAGCCGGCGTTAATCACGGACCTTCCCTTAATCTGGGCACAGCCGGTCTGGCAGCTGCGGAAGCCTCGCCAGTTAACACAACAGCAAATTTCGGCTCAAGGTAAGAAACCAGTCTTTCGCAAACTGGAGACACCTTTACTGACGAATTACAGCAGCCATCGTCTCACATTAGCTGGAGTTTCAGTATCAGGATTTCCTATGAACATATTTAATTTACCTCCAAAGACGCTTGATGCACGAGAATTTGATGTATCTAGCAAAGGATATTGTAATCTAGTATAATCAGGAAATGGTTACTTGTCTTCTTTACTATGAATTCGCTATTCCCAAATCTGTTATAAGCAAAACATTGACAAAAACAATTTTCTCACATTTATAGAGTTTGTTTATATAATTTAGGAACTAAATAAATTTAGACGTACCCTTCTGACTGTAGTCCAATTGGAGACATGGTCTCTAAACGTTAATATTATTCTCATATTAAGGAATTACTAACAGTTGTGCATGTTCATTGTCCCTTATTGTTTGAGCGATGAACGTGGAATATTGATGTGTTAAGATATTTATTCTTTTTCATTCCGATCTGAATTGCTACACATGCAATAGATGTAATACGCCTCGCCTAGGTGACAAAATAGATGGTATAGCAATATGCAGATACACAGATGGCGGTAGTATCGCGTACACAAAGTATAATAAGGCAGTGAATTGGCGGAGATGTCATTAGCACCCAGATGATACACTGAAAAGGTTTACAACGTGATTATGGCCACACGACGGGAATTCAGAGGTGCACAGCGTCAAAAGTGTGCCAAGAATACAAAATTTCAGGCATTACCTCTCACCACGGGCAACGCAGCGGTCGACGTTCCTCACTTACCGACCGAGAGCAGCGGCGTTTGGCGTAGAGTTGTCAGTGCTAACAAACAAGCAACAAAGCGTGAGATACACTACCGGCCATTAAAATTGCTACAGCAAGAAGAAATGCAGATGATAAACAGGTATTCATGTACAAATATGTTATACTAGAACTGACATGTGATTGCATTTTCACGCAATTTGGGTGCATAGATCCTGAGAAATCAGTAACCAGAACGACTACCTCTGGCTGTAATAACGGCCTTGATACGCCTGGGCATTGAGTCAACCAGAGCTTGGATGGCGTGTACAGGTACAGCTGCCCATGCAGCTTCAACACGATACCACAGTTCATCAAGAGTAGTGACTGGCGTATTTTGACGAGCCAGTTGCTTGGCCACCATTGACCAGACGTTTTCAACCGGTGAGAGATCTGGAGACTGCCCAGGATAGCAGTCGAACATTTTCTGTATCCAGAAAGGCCCGGACAGGACTTGCAACATGCGGTCGTGCATTATCCTGCTGAAATGTAGGGTTTCGCAGGGATCGAATGAAGGATAGAGTCACGGGTCGTAACACATCTGAAATGTAACGTCGACTGTTCAAAGTGCCGTCAATGCGAACAAGAGGTGACCGAGACGTATAACCAATGGCAACCCATACCATCATGCCAGGTGATACGCCAGTATGGCGATGACGAATAAATGCTTCCAATGTGCGTTCACCACGATGTCGCCAAACACGGATGCGACCATCATGATGCTGTAAACAGAACCTGGACTCATCCGAAAAAATGACGTTTTGCCATACGTGCACCCAGGTTCGTCATTGAGTACACCATCGCAGGCGCTCCTGTCTGTGATGCAGCGTCAAGGGTAACCGCAGCCATGGTCTCCGAGCTGATAGTCCATGCTGCTGCATACGTCGTCGAACTGTTCGTGCAGATTGTTGTTATCTTGCAAACGTCGCTATCTGTTGACTCAGGGATCGAGACGTGGCTGTAAGATCCGTTACAGCCATGCGGCTAAGATGCCTGTCATCTCGATTGCTAGTGATACGAGGCCGTTGGGATCGAGCACGGCGTTCCGTATTACCTTCCTGAACCCAACGATTCCATATTCTGCTAACAGTCATTGGATCTCGACCTACGCGAGAAGCAGTGTCACGATACGATAAACCGCAATCGCAATAGGCTACAATCCGACCTTTATCAAAGTCTGAAACGTGATGGTACGCATTTCTCCTCGTTACACGAAGCATCACAACAACGTTTCACCAGGCAACGCCGGTCTACTGCTGTTTGTGTATGAGAAATCGGTTGGAAACTTTCCTCATGTCAGCACGTTGTAGGTGTCGCCACCGGCGCCAGCCTTGTGTGAATGCTCTGAAAAGCTAATCATTTGCATATCACAGCATCTTCTTCCTGTCGGTTAAATTTCGCATCTGTAGCACGTCATCTTCGTGGTGTAGCAATTTTAAAGTCCAGTAGTGTAGCTGCAGAAATCAATGTGGGACGTACAAAGGACGTATCCGTTAGGACAGTACAGCGAAATTTGGCGTTAATAGGCTTTGGCAGCAGACGTCCGACGTGAGTACCTTTGCTAAGAGCACGACAACCCTTGCAGCCCTCTCCTGGGCTCGTGACCTTAGCGGTTAGATCCTAGAAGATTGGAAAACCGTAGCCTGGTCGGAAGAGTCCCGATTTCAGTTGGTAATAGCTGATGGTAGGGTTCGAGTGTGGCACAGACAAAGCCATAGACCCAGGTTGTCAAACAGGTACTGCGCCAGCTGATGATGGCTCCATAATGGTGGGGGCTGTGTTTACATGGAATGGACTGGGTCCTCTGGTCCAACTGAACCAATCATTGGATAAAAGTGGGTATGTTAGGCTGCTTGGAGACTAAACAGCCATTCATGGGCTTCATGTTCCCAAACAATGATCGCCATGTGACCGGGCCACAACTGTTCGCAGTTCGTTTGAAAATCAATGGGAGTGAATAATGTGACCACCCAGATTACCCGACGTGAGTCCCATCGAACATGTATGGCACATAATCAAGAGATCAGTTCATGCACAAAACCCTGCACCGGCAATACTTTCGCAATTATGGCCGGCTGTAGAGGCAGCATGGATCCAACGGTGCATACCACATTGAGTTGCTGCACTACGCCTGGTAAAAGGAGGGCTGACACGATATTTGGGGGTATTCCATGTCTTTTGTCACCTCAGTGTATTGGTTTAAGGAATACCACAAGGTTAGGAGCACCTCTCAAATATATAACTAAAACAAATTCATAATCGCATGAAATACTGTGTGGCAATCTATGTCTATTCTGCGTGATGATCCTGTTTTGGAAACAGCAGTTTCAGATACTGGGTTATTACAAATGATTGAAGCGATTTCACAGCTCTACAATAACTTTATTATTTGAGATATTTTCACAATGCTTTGCACACACATACAAAAACTCAAAAAGGTTTTTAAGCATTCACAAGTGTTCGATATGTGCCCCTTTAGTGATTCGGCAGACATCAAGCCGATAATCAAGTTCCTCCCACACTCGGCGCAGCATGTCCCCATCGATGAGTTCGAAAGCATCGTTGATGTGTGCTCGCAGTTCTGGCACGTTTCTTGGTAGAGGAGGTTTAAACACTGAATCTTTCACATAACCCCACAGAAAGAAATCGCATGGGGTTAAGTCGGGAGAGTGTGAAGGCCATGACATGAATTGCTGATCATGATCTCCACCACGACCGATCCATCGGTTTTCCAATCTCCTGTTTAAGAAATGCCGAACATCATGATGGAAGTGCGGTGGAGCACCATCCTGTTGAAAGATGAAGTCGGCGCTGTCGGTCTCCAGTTGTGGCATGAGCCAATTTTCCAGCATGTCCAGATACGCGTGTCCTGTAACCTTTTTTTTCACAGAAGAAAAAGGGGCCATAAACTTTAAACCGTGAGATTGCACTTCACCATTAAGAAAAAATGTTGCTTCATCACTGAAAACAAGTTTCGCACTGAACGCATCCTCTTCCATGAGCTGTTGCCACCGCGCCGAAAATTCAAAGCGTTTGACTTTGTCATCGGGTGTCAGGGCTTGTAGCAATTTTAAATGGTAAGGCTTCTGCTTTAGCCTTTTCCGTAAGATTTTCCAAACCGTCGGCTGTGGTACGTTTAGCTCGCTGCTTGCTTTATTCGTCGACTTCCGCGGGCTACGCGTGAAACTTGCCAGCACGCGTTCAACCGTTTCTTCGCTCACTGCAGGCAGACTCGTTGATTTCCCCTTAATGAGGCATCCAGAAGCTTTAAACTGCGCATACCATCGCCGAATGGAGTTAGCAGTTGGTGGATCTTTGTTGAACTTCGTCCTGAAGTGTTGTTGCACTGTTATGACTGACTAATGTGAGTGCATTTCAAGCACGACATACGCTTTCTTGGCTCCTGTCGCCATTTTGTCTCACTGCGCTCTCGAGCGCTCTGGCGGCAGAAACCTGAAGTGCGGCTTCAGCCGAACAAAACTTTATGAGTTTTTCTACGTATCTGTAGTGTGTTGTGACCATATGTCAATGAATGGAGCTACAGTGAATTTATGAAATCGCTTCAATCATTTATAATAGCCCTGTAGGATAATTTTTTTATCTGCTGCATGACAGTTATGGGAGCGGGAAATTAAGGACCTGTAATACTGAAGGATACCTGCTATAGTACTGTGATGTTAACTTATGTTACTTTTTGTCCTATTTGAAACGTTACCAACTGAATCATTCTTTTTTTATTTTTTTTTATTGAGAGAGAGTGTTGCTACTCCTCTCGATTAACACCGACGGGACTGCAATGTTTCACGTCACCAAGACGGACGGATCACCGTCAACAGTGTCACATGCCCTCACGTCATGAGACACTACGGAATGTACTCGAACTTAATCCAGGCAAAGTCTGCTGTTTAGGAATTTTACGCCTTCTCTTGTCAACCAAATGCTGGCCCTACCAGGGTACGAACCGGTTTATATTCAAGTTTGAACAACTTAAAAAACAGAGGTTGGAAGACAGCCACTTCAAAAACCAGATAGGACATATATCCTACGTAAAATGAAATACAGTAATACAAAATCAGAAACCCGGCTAGCCGGTCCTTAGAACAATACACTGAACAAAAAGACGAACACAGCGAACGTGTGAACACTTCTTTAATGCCTGAAGCGTGAAGAAGTACGTATCTGTATAACAAGTAGGTCAAACTTTACTTAAAAACAACACCTATATGGTAAATAGAAAGTGAAAATTCGGCTGCCACTTTTGAAGAACACATAGCATAATATTTTATAGATGGGAAAGCATTTTAAAGTATTTTGAAATCTATATAATGTAAACATCATGCAGGGAACGTAAAATGATTAGTCCCGTATCAAATGTGTATGCCAACCGGCATATTAATGGCAACAGTTGTAGTATAGCACAATGCTACGAACAGCGAAGAGTTTAGATAACTTACCCACTATGCGTGTGTGTTCTGTGCAATTAAAAGCCGGCCGCTAGGTTCTAGGCGCTTCAGTCCGGAACCGTGCAACTACTACGGTCGCAGGTTCGAGTCCTACCTCGGGCATGGGTGTGTGTGATGTGCTTAGGTTAGTTAGGTTTAAGTAGTTCTAAGTTCTAGGGGACTGATGACCTCAGATGTTAAGTCCCATAGTGCTCAGAGCCATTTGAACCATTTTTGCAATCAAAATTAGCCAAATGAGCATGGTGGCGCTGTTCTGTCTATCCATTAAGGGCGAACTCCGGACCAGTTTTGAGGTATTTTATTATTTCCACCTCTTCTAAAATATTCAGCAAATGGAATTTAGGTTCCCTACGTAAAATTTTTAGGATTTTAGAAATGTTCGTAATAGAGTATCCCTCAGTACGTAAATATGTACTGAGTGCTGTTTTTTAATTTATTTTATCAGCATGCTCTTTAAATTGAACTTTAAACTTTCTTATGGTAAACCTTCTGGGATGTAAGGTCGTGGTCCATGAAACTCTTCAGCTCCTAACGTTTCGTCCAGAGCTGCGCTGGACATCTTCAGAGGGGTGTTTCTCCTCCGGTGAGTCTTGCCGACTCACCGGAGGAGCAACACCCCTCTGAAGATGTTCAGCGCAGCTATGGACGAAACGTTAGGAGCTGAAGAGTTTCATGGACCACAACCTTACATCCCGGAAGGTTTACCAGAAGATATGTCATCCGGTCGTGAAAGCCTTCATACTTTAAACTTTCTCCCCGTCTGACCAACACACACTAGGCAATCAAAAGTATCCGGCCACCTGGCTGAAAATGACTTACAAACTCGTGGCACCCTCCATCGATAATGCCGCAATTCAATACGGCGTTGGCCCACCCTTAGCCTTGATGACAGCTTCCACTCTCGCAGGCTTACGTTGAATCAGGTGCTGGAAGGTTTCTTGGGGAATGGCAGCCCATTCTTCACTGAGTGCTTCACTGAGGAGTGGTATCTATGTCGGTTGGTGAGTACTGGCACAAAGTCGGCGTTCCAAAACATCCCAAAGGTGTTCTACAGGATTCAGGTCAGGACTCTGTGCAGGCCAGTCCATTACAGGGATGTTATTGTCGTGCAACCACTCCACCACAGGCCATGTATTATGAACAGGTGCTCAATCGGGTTGAAAGATGCAATCGCCATTCCAGAATTGCTCTTCAACAGTGGGAAGCAAGAAGGTGCTTAAAACATCAATGTAGGCCTGTGCTGTGATAGCGCCACACAAAACAACAAGGGGTGCAAGCCCCCTCCATTTAAAACACGACCACACCATAACACCACTGCCTCCGAATTTTACTGTTGCTACTACACACGCTGGCAGATGATGTTCACCAGGCATTCGCCATACCCACAGACTGCCATAGGATCGCCACATTGTGTACCGTGATTCTTCACTCCACACAATGTTTTTCCACTGTTCAGTCGTCCAATATTTACGCTCCTTACAACAAACGAGGCTTCGTTTCGCATTTAAAGGCGTGATTTGTGGCTTATGAGCAGCCGATCGAGCATGAAAGACAAGTTTTCTCACCCCCTGCCTAACTGTCATACTACTTGCAATGGATCCTGATGCAGTTTGGAATCCCTGTGTGATGGTCTGGATACACGTCTGCCTATTACGCATTACGACCCTCTTCAGTTGTCAGCGGACTCTGTCAGTCCACAGACGAGGTCGGCCTGTACGCTTTTGTGCTGTACGTGTCCCCTCACGTTTTCACTTCACTATCACATCGGAAACAGGGGGCCTAGGTAGGGGTGTTTAGGGGTGTGGAAATCTCGCGTACAGACGTATGACATAAGTGACACCCAATCATGTGACCACGTTTGAAGTCCGTGAGTTCCGCGGAGCGCCCCATTCTGCTCTGTCACGATGTCTAATAACTACTGAGGTTGCTGGTACGGAGAACCTGGCAGTAGTTGGCAGCACAACGCACCTAATATGAAAAACGTATGTTTTTGGGGTGTGCTGATACTTTTGATCACATAGTGTATTTTACCGAAAAAAATCACAACGAATACCGTAAACACCTGTGTCCTTCACACTAGATCAGCTGAGAATCTTCGTGTTTCAAAATACACGGAGGTCTGTTACTACGATGTTGTTGCTAGGAATTTAGATGTTCCTTACTGAAATGAGAGAACCGAGGAGTTCTGTCTGTCACTGTTTCTCCTATAACCAGACTAAAATGATCACATTTCATAGTCTTCTGTTCCCTATACCGTGGAGACACAAGACAACTTTTCTTACAGTAGGGAATTCTTTTGTAAGATAATTAATGTAGTGTTGGCAGAAGAGCCAACACTGTGTTTCTAGGCCCGCATCTCGTGGTCGTGCGGTAGCGTTCTCGCTTCCCACGCCCGGGTTCCCGGGTTCGATTCCCGGCGGGGTCAGGGATTTTCTCTGCCTCGTGATGGCTGGGTGTTATGTGCTGTCCTTAGGTTAGTTAGGTTTAAGTAGTTCTAAGTTCTAGGGGACTGATGACCATAGCTGTTAAGTCCCATAGTGCTCAGAGCCATTTGAAACTGTGTTTCTAGAGGAGGGCGAACTGCACGATTTTAAGCTCACGCAGATTGGCGTGAGGTCTGGAACAGTTAAAGGATTTGAGTCTAGCAGATAAAGTACGTAGCTGTTGGAATACTTAACTTTAATCCACAATTGGTGAACATCTCTCGTTACTGTACAAGCTTCACAATATTAATTATCAAATGCTATGGCGCCTTGCTAGGTCGTAGCAAATGACGTAGCTGAAGGCTATGCTAACTATCGTCTCTGCAAATGAGAGCGTATTTTTCAGTGATCCATCTCTGGCAAAGTCGGCTGTACAACTGGGGCGAGTGCTAGTAAGTCTCTCTAGACCTGCCGTGTGGCGGCGCTCGGTCTGCAATCACTGACAGTGGCAACACGCGGGTCCGGCGTATACTAATGGACCGCGGCCGATTTAAAGGCTACCACCTAGCAAGTGTGGTGTCTGGCGGTGACACCACAATTAACTTGATTAATGATGGGAAGAGGGTGAGCCTACAGACTAGCAAGAGACAGAAAACTATAAATAAATCAGTTACATTCATGATGGAAACAAGAAATATGAGCAGTCTTGTTACAAAAAATGGGAAACTGCCAGCCCAAAATTTTGGACAATACGGTAATCTGCTAGCTTGATGCTGGCCAAGCTAAACGTACATATTAAAAAATAGAGTTACATGACAAACAACAATAAATTTTCCAGTCCCTAGACAGTATTGACCAGGAAAACAGAGAAGAATCTTGGGAATTTAGAATCACGAACGAAAGAAATTAGCCATGATTAGTCACAAAATACGAGCACGCAAACACGGATAGCCCAACAAAGCTTGCCGCTCTAATGATTTTGAATTTCTTGGTTGGTATGAATGGTAAACGGATTAAACTGCATGTTCATCAGTTCCTTTTTCCTTATTCACACTATAGTTTTGGAACCGTAGAGCTGGTTGCTCGCGGTACATATCGCGATTTTGCATCTTAATCAAGGACGAAATTGCTCCGAGCATTGTGTCTCAAATTTTTTGACTAAAGACGAATGTAATTATGTACGGTTGCTTCGAAGACGGTGAAAGCCAACACATGCCTCGTGAAAATGGCTACCACTACCGCACTACCGCTAGTCACAAAGTGACTTGAGAGAGAATCTCTCAGTAGTTTTGTTTCGTCCGATGCGGCATACTAGTGTGCTTCTTCCAGTACGAGATGGTTAATGTAGCCAACTTTACTGGTGGTGGTAACACAGACAATTACTACAACTTTCGACAGAGATGTCAGTTCAGCCTTCCAACACGCAGATTGGAGAACCTGTCTTGGTGCTAATTCTCTGACGGTGGGCTGTGTCAGTGTCCCTACATGCTGCCGCTGCCATGACTTGAATGTGAGAATAACAGCCCCTGGAACTTTTGCTATTTTATGAATTTTAATTGGTTATCGTGAAAACTGCTCTTTCCACAATGTTAGGCAATATCCTGCTTAGGCAAGCTGTCGGTGGTTTCAGTTGGCAGGGGAAAAGTGATTTTAATACATAAGTTAGCAGATTAAAATAATTTACTTTTAATTAACTGATTTACAGGGTCTGTACCTATTAAAGTGAATTTATAACTGTCTAAGCAATAAGAATATGTGATTGGAAATGCGGTTATAACTTCAAATATCTTTCTTTTTTTCTTTGTAATGGGAGTGGACTCGACACCTGTTGAAACTTCACCACGTGCTCTCTACGTCCCTGAAAAGTCTCTGGGTTATAACCCACCTCCAAGGATTCTGATAGGACGGGGAAATAAAATTCCCTCCTACCCATCAGACACAAACTGACACCAAATAATAAAACATATGTACACTGAATATATACAAAACGAACAAAAGTACGCAAAAGTATTTTACAAAGAGCAAGATGGATTTCCTCCCAAGACTTCCTCAGTACAGATAACCGCCACGTAGAAAAAAAAAAAAAAAAACAACTTGCCTAATTACTGACTCACAACACTGTTCCATTTTACTGATTTAACCACAAACGAAAACTTATTCACATAGACACATAGACAAATTTTATGTCAAGTCAACTACACACATGGATTACGATGAAAAAAAGTCATTTCAAATGTTTATAATTTACATTATACAAGGACTGTTGATCTACAAGGGACCCTTCATGATTACAACCAACGTTACACAATGATTAATAATCAAAATTTTAATACTAAATTTTTCCTGGAGACTTTTCAAAGTACCACGATTTTTGTAACGGCTTTTCGTATTCACTACAGACGTATTCACGTAGTAGCAGGGAGCGACTTATCAGTCAACCTCACGTAAATACTCTCACGTTCGCTACACTCTCTGGTGGTAGAGAAGGGTACCTTAGTTCATAATCTTTTCTGTGTTCCCATCTGAGAAAGGCCAGAGGTTCAGGCAGTCTGTTGGGACCAGTTGGTGAATGGGGCAGCCGAAGCGACCACCTCCTTCACGGGTTGCCTCGTTAGTACGGGTGTTTTTAAGCAGTCAGCTGATTGCAGCCGGCTTCCCCTGACTCTTACTACAAGCTAAGGTTCTCCCATACCTCAGTTGTCATTTCATTTGTTCCCTGGGCCATTAGGGGCGTGCTTCTCACACGCACAAGGAATCCCTTGAGTGCGTGGTCGCAACAGGCCAATGAAGTTTTCGGTATTCGACGCCCCACATATTTTTTACCGTGTGACCACAATATTAACTGCTAATGGCAAAAGGGGGTGGAACTTGAGGTATCCAATGGTGAGCACAGCATGAGGCTAAGGAGCGTAGTTGAATTGCTTCGTCGACTAATAAATCACAATAGTGCTATAGTGCCAGTGGTGTTGATACAAAGCAGGGCAATGGCTACGATAAACAAAGCAAACATTAGATGATATGTACAACGACATCTACATCTACATCTACATCTATACTCCACACGCCGCCTGACAGTGTGTGGCAGAGGGTACCTTGAGTACCTCTATCGGTTCTCCCTTCTATTCTAGTCTCGTATTGTTCGTGGAAAGAAATATCGTCGGTATGCCTCTGTGTGAGCTCTAATCTCTCTGATTTTTATCCTCATGGTCTCTTCGCGAGATATACATAGGAGGGAGATATATACTGCTTGGCTCCTCGGTGAAGGTAAGTTCTCAAAACTTCAACAAAAGCCCGTACCGAGCTACTGAGTGTCTCTCTTGTAGAGTCTTCCACTGGAGTCTATCTATCATCTCCGTAACGCTTTCGCGATTACTAAATGATCCTGTAGCGAAGCGCGCTGCTCTCTATCTCTTCTATCAACTCTATCTGGCACGGGTCCCACACCGGTGAGGAGTATTCAAGCAGTGCGCGAACAAGTGTGCTGTAAGCTACTTCCTTTGTTTTCGGACTGTATTTCCTTAGGATTCTTCCAATGAATCTCAGTCTGGCATCTGCTTTACTGACGATTAATTTTATATGGTCATTCCATTTTAGATCACTCCTAATGCCTACTCCCAGATAATTTATGGAATTGACTGCTTCCAGTTGCTGACCTGCTATATTCTAGCTAAATGACAAAGGATATTTCTTTCTATGTATTCGCAGCACATTACACTTGTCTACATTGAGATTCAATTGCCATTCTCTGAACCATGCATCAATTCGTTGCAGATCCTCCTGCATTTCAGTACAATTTTCCATTGTTACAACCTCTCTATATACTACAGCATCATCCGCAAGAAGCCTCGGTGAACTTCCGATATTATCCACAAGGTCATTTACATATATTGTGAATAGCAGGGGTCCTATGACACTCCCCTGCGGCACACCTGAAATCACTCTTACTTCGGAAACTTCTCTCCATTGAGAATGACAGGCTGCGTTCTGTTATCTAGGAACTCTCCAATCCAATCACATAATTGGTCTGATAGTCCATATGCTCTTACTTTGTTCATTAAACGACTGTGGGCAACTGTATCAAACGCCTTGCTGAAGTCAAGAAACACGGCATCTACCTGGGAACCCATGCCGACGGCCCTCTGAGTCTCGTGGACGAATAGCGCAATCTGAGTTTCACACGATCATCTTTTTCGAAACCCATGGTGATTCCTACAGAGTAGATTTCTGGAAGTTGAAGAAGTTGACATTTCGTCAGAAAGGAACCCAAGGAATTTCGCAAAGTTAGAAAGAAATGGCAGATGAAATATTAGCGTTTCTGCAAGATGAGTCAGTGGAATGTGTGATGTCCTATACGCTCGACCGTGCAGATAATGTAAATGAGGAGTACAGTGATTACGGTAAGTGCTTAACAAACGAAAGTGAAACAGGTATCGAGCCATGTAGTTCTTCATCCTTGTCGGAGAATTTTTTGAAAATTTGTGCTAAGGTCTTATGGAACCAAACTGCTGAGGTCATGGGTTCCTAAGCTTAGACACAACTTAATCTAACTTAAACTAACTTACGCTAAGGACAACACACATACCCATGCCCGAGGGAGGACTCGAACCTCCGACGGGGTAAGCCGCGCGGACCGTAGCAAGGCGTCCTATACCCGTCTCCAGTGAAACGTAGTAAATTACAATCGTTGTCAAAGGAGCAGGTATTAAACATAATTACGTACATGGAAGATCATCCGCAGCATTGTCAAAAGCAATTACGGACAGAATTCGATTTAAGTCCGAGGCAGTATGACAGTGTAGTGCATGATAAAAACTACCCATATACAAGGGAGGAAAAGGCACTCTTGTTACAAAAGCTGGTGTTTGCGCATCGCAAGGATCCTCGATGCAATTTACAGTATATGCATGATAGTGACGTACTACGTTATGCTCACCAAATTGCGGGCGAAATAAATTACAGTGGTTTCAAGCGAAGCAGTGGATGGTTGCGTAGCATCGCACAGTGCTACAAGATTGGAAGATGCAAGATATTTAAATTTCAAATACAGCGTCAACTTGGCGATGCACAGCAAACTGCGAAATTGGGGAGAAAATTTGTAAATAAGATAAACAAACTTATCCCATCGTTCAGCAAGGAATTTTCTTTCAACTCCGACCAACTGGTATTTGAAAAACAAATCCGTATGGAAGTAACTCTGGCAATTAGAAGTACCAAGAGAGTTGTATCAAGATCAACTAACAGCAATACTTAATGCATTCGTGCCAACCATTAATCTGGATGGTAAATTGGCAGTAAGGTTATTTACTGTGCTGCGAGAAGTTTGAGGTGCAGTGTCCCTTACGATTCTTTCTCGTGTTTATGACCTTGCAAGGGCAGTAGGGAATATTTACGTCACAGCAAGCAAGAGTGGAAAAATGGCAATAAGAGAACTATAGCTATGGTATAAGCACTGCTTTTGGCCTGTAGATGGTCAAAACAAATTGCTTTTGCTTGATTCCTGGTCTACGTATAAAAATCATACCCCTTTAGAGTAGACTATACCTCCTGAAAAGTGTGTGACATTGCAGTATACCAACCTGATCCAGTGGACAAATTCAGGCTCTGGATGTTTGTTATTTACCGTGGATATAGAACATATTATTGCACTATCTCCAGCTACGCCTGAAAGGACAGTCAGTTTCACGATAAGCCCTACAACACTCTGTTTCGCATTCGGTTGTATGACATCACATTCCGTCAGTTCTAATCACCCGTTACACCAGTATGATTCTATATGCGGTTTTTAAGAATGGATACCTAGCTGAACGTCTTTCAAGGTTTGTAACTCCCAAGGAGTTCGTCTTCGACGTGGATGGTTCGAATCCTTGTGATCATTGTGGCACGCTGTTTTTCGTTCTGCGTTCATGGTGTAAGTTAATGGTTTATATTGGAACACTCCTTGAATGTCGACGATATCTATTTTGTGAACTGTAGTACATCTATCTACATTGACATCTACGAGTACATCGATATTCCGCAATCCACCTTACGGAGCATGGCGGGGGGAACACAGTACCACTACTAGTTGTTACATTTTCCGTTCCATTCGCAAACGACTATCGATATGCATCCGTATAAGCCCTAACTTCTCGTGTCTTGCCTTGGTGATCCTTATGCGCAATGTACGTTGGAGGCAACAGAATTGTTCTTCAGTCAGCTCCAAATGCCGGTTCTCTAAATTTATATTCATTGGACAAATATATTATGCTAGAACTGACATGTGATTACATTTTCACGCAATCTGGGTGCATAGATCCTGAGAAATCAGTAACCAGAACAACTACCTCTGACTGTAATAACGCCCGTGATAGGCTTGGGCATTGAGTCAAACAGAGATTGGATGGTGTGTACGGGTACAGCTGCCCATGCAGCTTCAACACGATATCACATTTCATCAAGAGTAGTGACTGGCGTATTGTGACGAGCCAGTTGCTCGGCCACCATTGACCAGACGTTTCCAGTTCGTGATAGATCTGGAGAATGTGCTGGCCAGGGCAGCAGTCGAACATTTTCTGTATCCAGAAAGGCCCGTACAGGACCTGCAACATGCGGTCGTGCGTTGTCCTGCTGAAATGTAGGGCTTCGCAGGGATCGAATGAAGGGTAGAGCCACGGGTCGTAACACATCTGAAATGTAACGTCCACTGTTCAAAGTGCCGTCAATGCGAACAAGAGGTGACCGAGACGGGTAACCAATGGCATCCCATACCATCACGCGGGGTGATATGCCAGTATGGCGATGACGAATAGACGCTTCCAATGTGCGTTCACCACAATGTCGCCAAACACGGCTGCGACCATCATGATGCTGTAAACAGAACCTGGATTCATTCGAAAAAATGACATTTTGCCATTCTTGCACCCAGGTTCGTCGTTGAGTACACCATCGCAGGCGCTCCTGTCTGTGAAGCAGCGTCCAGGGTAACCGCACCCATGGTCTCCGAGGTGATGGTTCAAGCTGCTGCAAACGTCGTCGAACTGTTCGTGTAGTGGGTTGTTGTCTTGCAAACGTCCCCATCTGTTGACTCAGGGATCGAGACGTAGGGTGCACGATCCGTTACAGCCATGCGGATAAAATGCCTGTCATCTCGACTGTTAGTGATACGAGGCCGTTGGGATCCAGCACGGCGTTCCATATTACTCTCCTGAACCCACCGATTCCATATTCTGCTAACAGTCATTGGATCTCGACCAACGCGAGCAGCAATGTCGCGATACGATAGACCGCAGTCGCGATATGCTGCAATCCGACCTTTATCAAAGTCGGAAACGTTATGGTACGCATTTCTCCTCCTTAGAGGAGGCATCACAACAACGTTTCACCAGGCAACGCCGGTCAACTGCTGTTTGTGTATGTAAAGTCGGTTGGAAACTTTTCTCATGTCAGCACGTTGTAGTTGTCGCCACCGGCGGCAACCTTGTGCGAATGCTCTGAAAAGCTAATCGTTTGCATATCACAGCATCTTCTTCCTGTCGGTTAAATTTAGCTTCTGTAGCACGTGGTCTTCGTGGTATAGCAATTTTAATGTCCAGTAGTGTATTTAAAATACGTGCTAAGTCGTCTTGTATCCTCCTGCCGGCACTGAACGACGACAGCTTACCGTACAAAAAATGGTTCAAATGGCTCTGAGCACTATGGGACGTAACTTCTAAGGTCATCAGTCCCCTATAACTTTGAACTACTTAAACATAACTAACCTAAGGACATTACACATATCCTTGCCCGAGGCAGGATTCGAACCTCTGACCGTAGCGGTCACTCGGTTCCAGACTGTAGCGCCTAGAATCGCACGACCACCCCGGGCGGCGCTTACCGTACATTCCATCACCATCAGCGAACAGCCTCAGATTGGTGCCCACCCTGTCCGTTAAATCATTTATGGATATAGAGAACAACAGCGGTCCTGCCACACTACCTTGCGGCATTCCTGACGATACCCTTGTCTCTGATGAACATTCGCCGTCGAGGACAACATACTGGGTGCTCTAACTTAGGAAGTCTTCCGGCCACTCACATATCTGAGAACCTATTCCATGTGCTCGTACCATCTTTAACAGCCTGCAGTGGGGCACCGCGTCAAACGCTTTCCGGAAATCTACAAATATGGAACCTGCATTTTGCCCTTTATCCACAGTTCGCAGTATGTTATGTGAGAAAAGGCAAACCAAGTTCTGCACGAGCGATGCTTACTAAAACCATGCTAATTCAAGAACATAAGCTTCTCGGTCTCAAGAAAATTATTATATTCGAACTGAGAATATGATCAAGGATTCTGCAAGAAACCGATGTTACAAATATTGCTCTGTAGTTGTGCACAGGAGCTACCTACGATTTTTTCCAGTCGCTTGGGACTTTCGCTGGACTAGAAATTCATGATAAATGTAAGTTAAGTAAGGGGCCAAGACGTAGAGCACTCTTTGGAAAACCGAATTCAGATTCCATCCGGACCTCCTTTCAACTCCACCAGTTAGTCTTCTGCGTCATGGATGCTTATTATTACGTCCACAGGGGAATCTGATTGATGGTGAAACGACAGTATGTTCGTACGATTCTCCTGCGTGAACGATTTCTTGAACGTGAAATTTAAAACTTCGAGTTTCGTTTTGCTACCTTCAACTGCCACATCTGACTGGTCAACAAGTGACAGGATGGAAGCCTTAGACCCACTTAGCGATTTTCCATAGGACCAGAATTTTCTCGAGTTCTCTACCTGATCTTTTGATGAGGAATGACGATGGTAGTAATTGTACGCTACACGCATAGATCTTTCCACATAGTACGAATCTCTACTAACTTTTGCTTTTCGTCATTTGTGCGTTCTCTTTTGAACCGAGAGTGCAACAGCTTCTGCTTCCTCAGCATTTTCCGAATCTCGTTATTAAACCATGATGGGTCTTTTACGTCCTTAATCCACTTAATACGCACATAATATTCCAGACTACGATTTACAATCTACTTAAATTTTGCCCATAGTTCATCTACGACCGTCTTACTGGAACTAAGTGATGTCAGTTCACTGCCTAAATGAGACGCTAATAACTGCTTATCTGCTCTTTCTAGCGGAAACACTCTCCTAGCGTTCTTAACTGATTTATTAACTTTCTCAACCATACTTGCTACACTGATATCATGATCGCTAATCTCCTTTCCTATACTAACGCTGTCGATAAGATGCTGGCTATTTGTACCTTCACGGTCTAAGAAATTTCCGTTGCGTGTAGGCTGCCGAACTAGCTGCTTAAGACAGTTTTCAGAAAACGTGTTCAAAAGTACTTCGAATGTCTGCCTGTCTGTACCACCTGCAATGAATCAGTAGGCATCCCAGTCTGTACTCTGTAGGTTAAAGTCGCTTCCAACCAGTAATGCATGATATAGGTATTTACGCACTATTGACCATAGGCACTCGTTGAATGACTCTAGAAGTGTCACAGTAGAATCGGGTGGACGGTAAAAACATATGACAATTAGCATGGTTTCACCTAGACCTGTTACTAGTGACCACATAATTTCACTGCCACACTGAACTTCGACTTCAATAGCGAAAATATTTTTGTCAACTGCAATGAACACTTCACTGCTATGTCCTCTAATCTGTCTTTCCGATATACGTCCCATGACTCACTAAATACCCTAGAGCTTTCCACTTCCAGCATCAGCCAGCTCTCAATCCCGAGAATAATTTGAGTGGAAGAACTTTCCTGGAGGGCAGTAAATTCGGGAACTTTGTTACGAATATTTCGACAGTTTACTGATAAAATTTTGACAGTCGAAGTACCTTTTACTCTGAACGGCGCCTGACTTATCTTGCTGCATATCGACTGGCGAGTGTTCACCAGAGCACCTCAAATTACCGCTCGTCCTAAACAGCCCTCATGTGCACTCCACTAACTCTGTGTTACCTGAGCAGCTGCTTCCTTTGTGAAGTGCACCGATGACCTATCAAAGGGTCTCCTACAAATCCCCAACCGGTAATGCAGGTCTAGAAATCTACAGCAAGACCACAGAGTCGACAAGTACTTTGGGTGAGACCCTCCAATTGGCTCCAAACGAAAGGACCTCGAACAACTCTGGGAATGATGCTGCAAACTGCGAACTCTGATTGCTGATTGCACCTCAGGTGTGAAGCCGGCATCCTTCCCACTTCCGTCAGCCTCCTGTATGATGAGGATGGTCTCAGAACCCATGCGACAGGCATCGTTGGAACCGACATGAGCCACAACTTGTGGATGACTCCATCCTGTATGCTAGATACCCGCAGGCATGGCCACCTCCACATCTGCGATGAGCCCCCGAACAGACATACCAAGTACACATTGGCTTTCTTTCCAGCTCTCAACACTACCTGCCTAAGGGGCTCCATAGAGCTCCTAATGTTGGAGTTCTCGATAACTAGAAAACACCTCCCCCCGTGTGCTTGCTCGGACCCTGCTGAAGGAGTGGCCAGCTGTCCACTCAGAGGGTGAATGGGTGAGGCCAGATGACCAGTCCTCACAACATCCCATAGAAGGTTGATCTCTGCACCTGCCGCCCTCCTGATGCACATGGTGAGTCACTGGTAGCTAATATTTTTCCTGTCATAATTATTAAAGCAACACTGTCAAATGAGCTTACTAAAGACTGAATATGTGACGTTGCAATCAAGGGGTACCTTGTCAACTCTTGCAGTTCTGAACTGCTCCTAGCAGCCAATAGCTTCTACATTACTGGCCATTAAAATTGCTACACCACGAAGATGACGTGCCACAGACGCGAAATGTCACCGACAGGAAGAAGATGCTGTGATATGCAAAATATTATCTTGTCAGAGCTATCACACAAGGTTGGCGCCGGTGGAGACACCTACAACGTGCAGGCATGAGGACAGTTTCCAACCGATTTCTCATACACAAACTGCCGTTACCTGCTGAACCTTTGTTGTAATGCCACTTGTAAGGAGAAGAAATGCGTAACATCACGTTTCCGACTTTGATAAAGGTCGGATTGTAGCCTATCGCGATTGCGGTTTATCGTATCGCGACGTTGCTGCTCACGTTGGTGAAGATCCAATGACTGTTAGCAGAATATGGAATCGGTGGCTTCAGAAGGGTAATACGGAGCGCCGTGCTGGATCTCAACGACCTCGTATCACTAACAGTCGAGATGGCAGGCATCTTATCCACATGGCTGTAACGGATCGTGCACCCTACGTAGCAATTTTAATGGCCAGTAGTGTAGAAAATGGCTCTGAGCACTATGGGACTTAACTTCTGAGGTCATTAGTCCCCTAGAACGTAGAACTACTTAAACCTAACTAACCTAAGGACATCACACACATCCATGCCCGAGGCAGGATTCGAACCTGCGACCGTAGCGGTCGCGTGGCCCCAGGCTGTAGCGCCTAGAACCGCTCGGCCACTCCGGCCGGCGCCGGTAGTGTATTATGTACTCACTCCCCTTACAAGTCCTAGAAGTTTGCAACAGGAATTTCCAAATACTTTGTATATTCAAAGAGGATACTTTCTCAGATTTGAGTTGAAATTACGCTACTGATTATTACTACCACACAACCTCTTTACAACAGTAATCTATTTCCAACAATCGGTATTACAATTAGTATAAAGCATAGCCCCGTAAATGAAAAAGAGTTGTGAAACGATCGTTGGCACTCCCTCAGGCGTAGCTGCCTAAATCCAGTCTGGGGTCCCACCAAAGAGTGCCTGTCCCACATACATTTCCGCGTTCTTTCTTACGCTGCCCAAAGAGCTTCCTCACTCAAGTGCAACCACACATGTGTGAGTCTTCGACGCCGCGAACCATACCGAAAGCTCTCCTTCACGTTACTGAGTTAACTGACTCTGTGGTCAGGCAGTTAAAGGTGAAGCTATCGCTTTACATAAAGAAAAACGGCGCTAAGTACGCCGACATGAACACATTTCACATTTCCGTACCTCCAGCGCCCCATAGATGTTGTTCCCGTTTAATGTAGGGGAAAACTAGAAGACGTCACCTCGAGGCAAAAACCTTAGTGTGAAAGCTGCCTTTTCATTTGCAGTTTCATTCTATGCCTGTTACATTTTTGCTTTCCTTAAATCGCTACGTTATCTCTGCAATGCTTTACGGTGTTCCTGACATAGTCAGACTGTATTAATCAAAATAATCTCTTTGCTCGAAGTATTTCGTGTTTCTGGAAGTCGGCTTTCGCCATTTGCCATTGTGAAGCCTTCATGGTTTTGAAACCACGAGGTGCCTAGTTTGAAGGTGTGTTCGCCGTTCTGCTGATATTTTTCGTCGAGTTCTCTGCTACCTGTTTTGGGAGGAAGATTGGCTTTGTCTGATGTTGGTCTGAGCTCTTTCGGTGTTTCTACAACGATGAGGAAGTCGGATGAGATCTTTACAGTTAGGCAAATGTATTGATTATTTCAGAAGTGTGTTCTAAAGTTCTGCACAGTTAACTTGCGATTATTCCGCATTGAGACATGTGATAATATACTTACGCGCGATGAAACTGACCCTCATTTGCTGCTCACGTTTTGTTGAATAGAAGCTGATTATAGAAGCAAACATTACTTTTCGATCCGTCATGTTGTTGATACAAACTTTTCATTCTCTCCAGAACTGTGCACGAGTTACTGTCTTGCTGGAAGTAGTGTACTGCTGGAAGTAGTGTATTGCTAGCAATGTGTTTTGGTTACTCTTTCTGACAAACATGTATTTACGTCTCGAGAATCCGTATGAGCTTTGTAAGCATACTTAATTATTTGAGGACAATACTCATATATACTCACAACGTTTCCTGTCAGCTATTTGACTATATCCAAGCCCTTTGGTCTATTACGTTTACATAAAGTGCGCACGCTGCCATATTGTGTACACTTGCTCAGTCGAATGTGCCATGTAAATATTCTAACTTTAAAAAACTTTGACATTTTAAGTTAGTCTCTGCCGTGACTGTTATTGACATCTAATGAAATAAGTTACCAGTCACAGTGACTGGTAACAGAAATCTTCTTGTTTCATTAAATGTTCGAAGATTCCACAAACAGTTAACTGAATTAATTACATTTTACAGGTGCAAGCCGCTAGTAATAAATATCATTTCTTTGCATGAAACTAGGTTTCAGACGGTGGAAGGTAGGTCGTCGGCTGCTTTTATGGGCGGTCGCTGTTTTCTAGACATACTGCAGAGTGAACTGGCTTATTAGTGAGATATATTGTGGAATATGTGATAGCAAGGGGCTTTCTACTTATAACATTAGGTGGAAATTACATTCTAATCTTGTGTTCTGATCTTAATGTTTCAAAAAAGTATTGATTTAATTCTTCGAAACATCCTCACCGTCACTGCTTCCAGCTATAAGCCATTGAATATAAGTTATTCAAGTTTTGAACGGCATCTTGATAACTCATTAGTTAATGTTTGAACACTAGGTAAGCAAAATTTATTTCATTAGCGCTTAGTTTATGTTATCCTTCTATGGTCAGACAGCGTTTCCAGTTTGTTTTCTTAGGCATAAAGATTCATATTTTACTGCATACTTCAGTAGTTTAGAGCTTTAACTATCTGCTCGCGGTAGTAGTTACACACACACACACACACACATCCCCCTGCGGGTCTGGGGATTAGAAGAAGCCTGAGCTATTCCTGCCTGTCGTAAGAGGCGACTATAAGGAATCCCACACGTTTCGGCCTTTATGTGATGGTCCCCTGTAGGGTTTGACCTCCATTTTCCAAAATTTTCGCGATGAGCGAGCCAATTGGGGAAGGGGGCCTTACTTGATGCATCGTGTCCATCATGCCTTGAGATAAAAAAAAATGGCTCTGAGCACTATGGGACTTAACATCTGAGGTCATCAGTCCCCTAGAACTTAGAACTACAGGGTGATTCAAAAAGAATACCACAACTTTAAAACTGAGTATTTAATGAAAGAAACATAATATAACCCTCTGTTATACATCATTACAAAGGTTTTTTTTCACTCAAAAACAAGTTCAGAGATGTTCAATATGGCCCCCTCCAGACACACGAGCAATATCAACCCGATACTCCAACTCGTTCCACACTCCCTGTAGCATATCAGGCGTAACAGTTTGGATAGCTGCTGTTATTTCTCGTTTCAAATCATCAATGGTGGCTGGGAGAGGTGGCCGAAACTCCATATCCTTAACATACCCCCATAAGAAAAAATCGCAGGGGGTAAGATCAGGGCTTCTTGGAGGCCAGTGATGAAGTGCTCTGTCACGGGCTGCCTGGCGGCCGATCCATCGCCTCGGGTAGTTGACGTTCAGGTAGTTACGGACAGATAAGTGCCAATGTGGTGGCGCTCCATCCTGCTGAAATATGAATTGTTGTGCTTCTTGTTCGAGCTGAGGGAACAGCCAATTCTCTAACATCTCCAGATACTGTAGTCCAGTTACAGTAGCACCTTCGAAGAACTTTTCCCTTTGCACAAACACCCATTCTCTGTCAACTATTTATACCAACGTTTAATACACCACCTATCATGAGGTTTAACACCAAACTTCGTTCGAAATGCACGCTGAACAACTGTCGTCGATTCACTTCTGCCGTACTCAATAACACAAAAAGCTTTCTGTTGAGCGGTCGCCATCTTAGCATCAACTGACGCTGACGCCTAGTCAACAGCGCCTCAAGCGAACAAATGTACAACTAAATGAAACTTTATAGCTCCCTTAATTCGCCGACAGATAGTGCTTAGCTCTGCCTTTTGTCGTTGCAGAGTTTTAAATTCCTAAAGTTGTGGTATTCTTTTTGAATCACCCTGTACTTAAACCTAACCAACCTAAGGATATCACACACACCCATGCCCGAGGCAGGATTCGAACCTGCGACCGTAGCAGTCGTGCGGTTCCAGACTGAAGTGCCTAGAACCGCTCGGCCACACCGGCCTTGAGATCTTTAGCCCACTCTCTCGTAGTCGCACTGCAGTCAACCTCATCCTCCATCTCTTGGGTGAGGACGCCTGCCTGGGTGCGCCAATGATGACCATGGACTTCTTTGCACCTCATATCCAGCACGGTAGCCAGTTCGGGTTGTGGTGGGACCGCCATGTACCCTGTTGGTTGTAGCCTACTGACAACACAGCACTCGCTCTGTTGATACCTCCGCTGTTAACTCCCCACGTATGCCAAGAAGTAGATGCCCGTCATCCTGGGGCATCTGGAATCCCAGCAATGGCCATCCCGCTAGGTGGCCTTTGCTGCGGCTTTGTGGCGCCCGTGGGAAGGGCTCCCGGTCGGAGTGGGTGGCATCAGGGCGGATGACGCGCTATGAAGTGTACCACGTCATCACTTGCTGGTGATCAAACACTAGCAGTCTCTAACCATTCCAAGTCTCAGTACAATGCAAGAAAGTGTGACCCAAAATTATTCCCCTCCCAGGCCACACCATGGGAGGAACGCCAGGCTAAGGATGGCAATGAACCTTATTCACCCCAGTTCCTCGTATATAAGAGAACTGATGGTGACTCCTTTGTTTCGATGATGCCACAGTTTTTTGTAGAGCATGTAGAGGACAAGTTTGGAAAGATGGGGGGCTTGTCCAAAATGCGATAAAAACAGCATCCTCTGCCCAGTCACGGAATTAACTCGCTCCTACCTTCCAAACTTTGCAGAAGCTCTCCTGCGAACCCCGCGGATCTAGCTCTCCTGAAAGAAAGGAGGTAGAACTCTTGCCTGCGAAAGGCAAAGGTCCCGAGTTCGAGTCTCGGTCCGGCACACAGTTTTATTCTGCCAGGAAGTTTCATCCCCCAACTCGCTCGTAAATAGTTGGTAGAGCAGGAGAGCTTCTGTAAAGTTTGGAAGGTAGGTGACGAGGTACTGGCGCAATTTAAGTTGTGAGGACGGGGCGTGAGTCGTGCTTGGGTAGCTCAGTTGGTAGAGCACTTGCCCGCGACAGGCAAAGGTCCCGAGTTCGAGTGTCGGTCCGGCACACAGTTTTAATCTGGCAGGAAGTTTCATATCAGCGCACACTCCGCTGCAGAGTGAAAATCTCATTCTGGAAGTTGGGGGATGTTTCTTTTCCCACGACGCCGCATAAGAGTTTAAATATGGTCCAGGGTATTATCTTCCACAGGGACCTACTTTTGCAGTCTGACGACGAGCTGTGCGCCAATTTAGAGCGGCGAGGTTTTCATTTCGTGCGGCGCGTTCATCGGGGTCCGATGGGTAATCAGGTTGCCACCGGTGGCTTCAACTTGGCGTTTGAGGGTGACACCTTGCCCGAGAAGGTTAAGGTAATAGTCTACCACTGTGATGTCAAGCCATATATCTCTCCCCCGATTTGATGCTTCAAGTGCTGGAAGTTCGGCCGTATGTCTTCCCACTGTACTTCCAGCGTCACATTGTGGACGTCCATCACATCCCAATAATCCATGTGCCCCGCCTACCATCTTTGTTAACTGTGGAGAGCATCATTCACCTTGCTCGCCAGAATGCAGGATTTCACAGAAAGAGAGGAAAGTCATGGACTACCAGACCCTGGACCAACTGATCTACACTGATGCTAAGAGAAAATATAAGCGCCTACATCTAGAGGCTATGCTCTCCTCATGAGCTGCTGCTACGAGAACAGTTGTAGCCCATCAGTTCCGCGAATTCCAGTCGGCTCTCAGAGCCAGAAGGCTACACCTGCCCCCTTGAGGGTGGAGGGCACTTCCCCCCACTTTTGCTCCCGCATCATCTACCTCAGGAGCACTGCCTCCCCAACCATCAGGGACACCAGTCCCCACTTCTCAGCAGGAGAAGCGTATGTCTTCTTTGGCTCCTCTCACCATGAAGGGGCCCCTTGGGTCACTCCTTTCCCAGGTTTCTGCTAATGGGAATGATGACGCCCACCAGTGGCTGAAGTGCTCAAACGCAGCTGGTCATAGGGCTCCACGATAATGCTCAGTCCTGGAGACTGAATCAGTGAAGTCCTCCCAGCCAGAGAAACCGAAGGAGCAGCGAGAAAAGTCCAAAAAGAAGACCCCTAAGACCAAGGAAATTGCAGTGGCACCAACACCACCGCTACCTACAAGCTCTGCGTCTGGGGACAAGGTGGAGATTCTGGCGTCCACTGAGGACCTAGACCTCGCCGGACCCTTAGACACAATGGATATAGACTGCTCAGGCAATAAATCGGTGGCATCAGGTAACCCTGAGGCGTAAACTGCCTCATTGAATGTTCCATGCCTTCCCCATCTCACAATGACGTCATCCTCCAGTGGAATTGCGGTGGGTTTTTCCACTGCCTGGCTGAGCTACAGCAACTGTTAAGCTTTACACCTGCTTTCTGCATTGCCCTCCAGGAAACCTGGTTCCCGGAAATGCGGACTCCTGCCCACCGCGACTATAAGAGATACTACAGTAACCTTAGCGGCTATCATCGAGTATCAGGTGGAGTTTGCGTTTATGTCCTAAACTGAGTCTGTAGTGAAACTGTGCCCCTTTAAACCATTCTTGAAGCTGTGGCTGTCAGAATAAGGACGACGCAGGAAATAACTGTGTGCAATGTATATCTTCCTGCAGATGGTGCAGTACCCCTGAATGTATTAGCTGCACTGATTGAACAACTCCCTAAACCTTTCCTACTTGTGGGAGAATTTAACACCCATAACCCCTTGTGGGGTGGCACCATGCTTACTGGCTGAGGCAGAGATGTCGAAACTTTACTCTCTCAGTTCGACCTCTGCCTCTCAAATACTGGGGCCGCCACACATTTCAGTGTGGCTCGTGGTAGTTACTCGGCCATTGATTTATCCATTTGCAGCCCAGAACTTCTCCCACATATCCACTGGAGAACACATGACGACCTGTGTGGTGGTGAACACTTCCCCATCTCCTGTCACTGCCCCAGCGTCAGGCCCACGGATGCCTTTCCATATGGGCTTTAAACAAGGCAGATTGGGAAACTTTCACCTCTGCAGTAACCGTTGACTCTCCCTCACTCGGTAACATCGATGTGATGGTTGAGCAGGTGACAACAATCGTTACTGCTGCGGAAAACGCAATCCCTCGCTCTTTAGGGTGCCCCCGGCGAAAGGCGGTCCCTTGGTGGTCGCCGGAAGTCGCTGAGGCAATTAAGGAGTATCGGCGAGCTCTACAGCGGCATAAGCGGCACCCTTCCGTGGAGCACCTCATAGCCTTTAAGCGGCTCCGTGCCCGCGTTCACCAGCTTACCAAAAGGCAGAACCAAGAGTGTTGGGAAAGATACGTCTCGACTGTTGGGTGCCATACATCATCTTCCCATATCTATACGAAGGTCAGACATCCTTTTGGATGCCATCGATGGCGTGTTATATATCTACGGAAACGTGATTGCTGAGTACTTTGCTGAGCACTATGTTCGAGCCTCTACGTCGGAGAATTAACCCCTCTCCCCCCCTCCGCCCTCCGCCTTTAGCACCCTCAAACGGTAGATGGAAAGGAAAGTCCGCTACACGCTACAGTGAACCCTATAACGCCCTTGTATATGGCCCCGACAGCTCCTGGGCCAGATCGGATCCACGGTCGGATGATTAAACATCTCTGATCCGATTGCAAGCGACAACTCATCATCATCTTCAACCGGATCTGGTGTGATGGCGTCTTTCCATCGCAATGGCGGTAGAGCACCATCATTCCAGTGCTTAAGCCCGGTAAAAATCCGCTTGATATGGATAGCTATCGGCCCAGCAGCCTCACCAACGTTCTTTGCAAGCTGCTGGAACGTATGTTGTGTCGGCGGTTGGGTTGGGTCCTGGAGTAACGTGGCCTACTGGCTCCATGTCAGGGCGGCTTCCGCAAGGGTCGCTCTACCACTGATACTCTTGTGTCCTCGAGTCTGCCATCCGAACAGCTTTTTCCAGACGGCAGCACCTGGTTACCATCTTTTTTGATTTACGAAAAGCGTATGACACGACCAAGCGACATCATGTCCTTGCCACATTATACGAGTGGGATCTCCGAGGCCCACTCCCGATTTTTATCGACAATTTCCTGTCGCTTCGTACTTGAGGCGTCCAAGTTGGTACCGCCCATAGTTCCCCCCGCATATCCAGGAGAATGTGGTCCCACAGGGCTCTGTATTGAGTGTATCTATTTTTAGTGGCCATTAATTGTCTAGCAGCAGCGGTAGGGCCGTCCGTCTCACCTTCTCTATATGCAGACGACTTCTGCATTTCGTACTGTTAGACCAGTACTGGTGTTGCTGAGCGTCGCCTATAGGGAGCCATCCACAAGGCGCAGTCATGGACTCTAGCCCACGATATCCAGTTTTCGACCGCAAGGTCGTATGTTATGCACTTCTGTCGGCGTCGTACCGTTCATCCGTAACCAGAACTTTACCTTAATGACGATCCACTCACCGTAGTGGAGACATATCAATTCTTAGGAGTGGTTTTCGACGCCCGATTGACTTGGCTTCCTCACCTCCGTCAGCATAAAGTGCTGGCAGCACCTCAATGCCCTCCGTTGCCTAAGCAACACCAACTGGGGTGCAGATAGCTCTACGTTGCTGCACCCCTACAGAGCCCTTGTTCAATCCCGCCTGACTATGGGAGTGTGGTTTATGGTTCGGTGGCGACCTCAGCGTTTCGTTTACTCGACTGAGTGCACCACTGTGGCGTTCGCCTAGCGACAGGAGCTTTTAGGACGAGTCCTGTGACCAGCGTCCTGGCGGAGGCCGGAGTCATTCCATTGAAGGTTAAGCATGCATAACTGCTGGCCGATTACGCTACACACGTTTGTAGTTCTCCCGAACATCCAAATTACCGTCTCGTTTTCCCACCCACAGCGGTTCATCTCCCAATCGGCGGGGGCCAGGTGAGGGCTTACAATTGCAGTTCCTGTGCGATCCCTTCTCTCCGAACTGGGAGTCTTTACCTTTACCACCCATACTTGGGGTTCAGTCACGAACACCTCCATGGTGTACACCTATTCCGCGACTTTGCCTGGACCTTTCACATGGCCCTAAGGACTCAGTTAACCCTGTGCCTTTCCGCTGTCACTTCCTCTCGATTCTCGACATGTACCGAGGCCATGAAGTGTTTTACACCAATGGCTCGATAGCTGAAGGCCACGTTGTCTTTGCCTGTATTCATGGAGGACATGTAGAACAGCACTCCTTACCAGATGGCTGCAGTGTTTTCACTGCAGAGCTGGCGGTCATATCTCGTGCTCTTGACCACATCCGCTCATGTCCAAGCGAGTCATTTCTCCTGTGTAGTGTCTCCTTGAGCAGCCTACAGGCTATCGACAAGTGGTACCCTCGTCATCCTTTGGTAGCGACCATCTAGGAGTCTATCTATGGCCTGGAACGGTCCAGTCATTTAGTGATGTTTGTCTGGACCCCAGGCCACTTCGGAATCGCAGGCAACGACCTTGCCGATAGGCTGGCAAAACAGGCTACGCAGAAACCGCTTATGGAGATCGGCTTCTCTGAAACTGATCTGCATTCAGTATTACGCCGCAACGATTTGCTGCTTTGGAAGACGGCATGGAATAACCTCAGTACGCACAACAAGCTGTGTGCTATTAAGGAAACTACGAATGTGTGGCTCCGTGCGCACCTCTCGCAGGGACTCTGTGGTTCTCTGTCGGCTCCGCATTGGCCATACGTGGCTGACGCATGGTTACCTCCTCCGTCGCGAGGACCCACCTCGGTGTCACTGTGGCTTACGAATGACGGTCGTCCATCCCTTGCTGGACTGCCCACTTTTAGCCTCTCTGTGGCGTACCTTTAACTTTCCCAGCACCCTACCTTCGGTGTTCGGCGACAATGCCTCAACAGCAGCTTTAGTTTTACTTTTTATTCGTGAAGGTTAGTTTTATCATTTGCTCTAAGTTTGAGCACATGTCCTTTGTCCCTGTGTGTCCTCCACCCTAGTACTTTCAGGGTGGAGGTTTTAATGTGTTGCAGAGTAGTTGGCTTTTCCTTTTTATCCTCATGGTCAGCCAGCCATGGTAACCTGCTTTCGTGTTTTAACCTCTTCTACTTGTTTCTTGCGTTTTTATGGTTTTTTTTGTCCCCGTTCGTCCATTTAAGCGTTTGTTGCCCTTCAGTCGTTGTTGTGGTTTTTCCTTCCATTCTGTTTTGTGTTAGAAGTCTCATTGTCTTATTCTCATCCCTGCGGCACTGTTTCCTTCGGAACAACGGACCGATGACCTCGTAGTTTGGTCCCCTCCCCACTCTTTAAACAAACCAACCAACCCACACACACACACACACACACACACACACACGCACAAGTGCTCGCTCACACACCTTACAGGGGACAAGGATAAACAGATCCGGAATGCACTGCGTATAGAGGTGATGCAGTCATAAAAGCAGCTGACTCTATAGGAGGGTGAAGTTTGATCCAGATACTCGTACGATAATCCTGTATAAGGTTCTCCGTCAAACTTTCAGATCACTTCACGTGAGTAGCGAGCACCGACCTGTAAGAGATACGGATATACTGTAGGATATCGTGGAAACCTTGCACAGGCGGCTCCACTCGCCGTTCAAGCCTGCACAAGGCCATGGATGTTAACTGGAATTGAGTCTAAATGCCACTTCCACTTCTACGTTAGCTTTTGCTCATTTAATCTGCATAGGGCTTCGGTATAATGGACTGTATTTTACTCTACTGACGCCGACAGTTTCACTTTTGTGCTTCTTTCCTGGGGTTGATTCGGACAGTCTAGCCCGAACATTTGCTTATGACGACCACCGCACATTTTAGTTTATATTCCTGAGTATGGGTGTCTGTACTAATGTGTGCACCTCTAATGTGGGGAAAAATATCTCCATTTAGGATAGAAACAAAACGATGGTCCTCCCGCAGGTGCGAAATCGATTTCATTCCTCTTTCTTCTCTAAAAGTGTAGGTTGTCACAGATCTGTTCTTGGTCAAGACACTAGACTCTACTTTCTCGAAAGGTACTGGATGTACGCAGTTAAAATAAGCTCACCGGACAAAATAATATTGGCCCATATAAAGGAGCGCATTGATGGCTTTAAAGCGCTACGGATGGTGTAGAAATGTTTGCAGGCTTTCAAACGACTCACCACAGCTGACGTAAGTCGTGATACTGAAATGGTGTTTATTTGCCAGTCAGATAGATGGAACCAGCGCAGTAAGATGGGTGGACGTGAAGTTTTGACAGAATGACAGTAAGGATCTACCAACCCGCCCGGTTAGCCGAGCGGTCGGACGCACGCCTTTCCGGAACGGGAAGGAGCGCCTGGTCCCTGGCACGAATCCGCCCGGCGGACTTGTGACGAGGTCCGGTGAGCCGGCCAGTCTGTGGATGGTTTTTAGGCGGTTTTCCATCTGCCTCGGCGAATGCGGGCGGGTTCCCCTTATTCCGCCTCAGTTACTCTATGTCGGCGATTGCTGCGCAAACAAGTTCTCCACGTACGCGTACACCACCATTACTCTACCACGCAAACATAGGGGTTAGGGGGGTTTCCACCGGGGCCCGAAGGCACAATAACCCTGGGTTCGGTGTGGGACGGCGGAAGGGTGAAGTGGACTGCGGTAGTCGTCGTGGGGTTGTGGACCACAGCGGCTGCGGCGGGGACGGAGCCTCTCCGTCGTTTCTAGATCCCCGGTTAACGTACAACATACAATACAACAAGGATCTACCATGTTTTAAAGTGCCCATGACTACAGTATGAATGACGTTATGCGATATGTTGGTTTATCAACGCGGACTATCCAACGTGCCTGCAAGGGATGGTATATCACTCGCGGCCACGTAACGCGGCGTAAGAACAGTGGTACTGAAGAAAACCCTAAACGAACTGGACCAGAGACGAGATCCATCTCAACCAGTTTCCGAGTGAACATTATGAAAGGAACTGCATGTAAAGGGCACTTATGGTCGAGTACCCCGTATAAGGCCATTTCTCACAGCTTCGCATGAAAATTCACGTCTGCAACGCATCAAACAACACAGAAACTGGACAGCAGCCGACTGGAGTCGTGTGACGTAGTCCAGCAAGGTGCGAGTTTACCTCTTTCAGGTAACGCACGGATTCGAGTGCTTAACGCAACGATGAGGCGTTTAAACCGCAGTGTCTGGATGGTTTTGTTCAGGCTGGGGCGGTTCTGAAATGTTTTGGAGGAGTTGCTCGTGTCATGATTTTGGCCCACTCATTCAGGCTACCGTGAACATGAACCAGGATGTTTACATTATCTGCGATCAAGTGTTCCCCTTTCTTCTACATCTTCATAACGAGTATGTTATGGACACTCCCGTTTCCCAAGATGACAGCTGCCGTGTTCACAGGGCTGCATGCACACGTTCCTGGTTTGACTAACCTTTACCGGTCCTCTCAGTCACCCGATTTCAGTCGCATAGAACATGTCTGCGATTGCTTCGAACAGCGGCTGAACCGTATCATCCATTATCAATGCAGTTTGGTTGCGCTACAAGGGGTACCTGAGGAAACTTGTGGATTCTGCTCCTCGCGGAATTTAGGATAGAGGGGGTGTTACACGGTATTGGCGTTATGCCTCCTAGAGATGACTGATTTTCCTCGAATCCGCTTAAATTAAAGCGGCCGAAAGAGTCGGACTTAGTGTAGATTAACCGAGGGCGGTCGTCTCCGCTCATTAGCTGCGGATGTGTCCGGTCGGAGGGCATCTGCATACAAAGCGCGCCACATCCTGGAACCAGCGATTTGTATCTTAACGGCCCGATTACAGCGTCCGCGGCCCCCGGGCGCGCCAGATTTGGCAACCTTTCCCGGATCTGGGCCGCTGGATACGCTTCTCACAAATGGCGCCGCCGGAATCGTGCATCACGTCAGGATGATCGTCAACAAGAGAGGTGTAAGGATATATACGCCTAACCAACACAGGAGACTCAGTATGCTGACAATGCAGAATTTTCCCAGCAGCTGCTCGAGAAATTTTATGGTATCACTATAAGATTACTAGATTACTAATCATTAGAGTTTAATGAATAAAATGCGTACAAACTTATATATAGTAATACATATGCCATACTCTGAATGTTTTTAAAATAAAATCCATCTTCCTCTCATTACGTACGAATCATCTGTGCCCACACGGTGTAGTCGCGCGGTCTGGGCGCCTCATCACGGTTCGCGTGGCTCCCCCCGTCGGAGGTTCGAATCCTCCCTCTGGCATGGGTGTGTGTGTGTGTGTGTGCGTGTGTGTGTGTGTGTGTGTGTTCTCGTTAGCGTAAGTTAGTTTTGGTTACATTAAGTAGTTGCCATATATGGAAGTGAAACATGGACGATAAATAGTTTAGACAAGAAGAGAATAGAAGCTTTCTAAATGTGGTGCTACAGAAGAATGCTGAAGATTGGATGGGTAGATCACATAACTAATGAGGAGGTATTGAACAGAATTGGAGAGAAGAGGCATTTGTGGCACAACTTGACTAGAAGAAGGGATCGGTTGGTAGGGCATATTCTGAGGCATCATGGGATCACCAATTTAGTATTGGAGGGCAGCGTGGAGGGTAAAAATCGCAGAGGGAGACCAAGTGATGAATACACTAAACAGATTCAGAAGGAGGAAGGTTGCAGTAGGTACTGGGAGATGAAGAAGCTTGCACAGGATAGAGTAGCATGGAGAGCTGCATCAAACCAGTCCCTGGACTGAAGACCACAACAACAAAAGTAGTGTGTAAGCCTAGGGACCGATGACCTCACCAGTTTGGTCCCATGGGAACTTACTACAAAGTTCCAAAAATCTTCTGTTGCCATATCATTTGAAGCATACAGTCAGTGCACGACATCTTTATGCATGAGCAATGTCAGTGCTATTAACTAGTTGAAAACAATAACAATCAAGTTTATAATGTCGCGAACAAACGCACTGAAGTACTTTCTTCAATTTCCTGAGGGTAGCACAATATACTACAGAGCTGATCATTGCACCACTAGGGATGACATCAAACAGAATAGCCCCTTCAGAGTCCCAGAAAACCTTCACCACGACTTTACCGACTGAACTTTTTTTTCGAAGGAGAGGTGGTGTGGCGCCGCTCCATGGATTGCCTTTTTGTTTCCAGTTCGAAATAGTAAACCTATGTTTCATCACCTGTGACTATGTTCGACAAAAATTTTCACGATCAGCCTCGTAACCCGCAAGCAATTCCGCACAGATTGTCATTCGTTTATCTTAATGGTCTTCCGTTCCGTTAGTCAGCGAGGACACACATATTTTTAGTTCCTCAACTGGTGGAAGAGCGTGTCAGCACTACCGACAAAGACATCCAGTTGTGCGACGAGATGTTTGATTGTGATCCGCCGTCACCTCGAATGAGAGTGTCCGCACATTCTAACATTGTAGGAGTCACAGCTGTGTCCAGCCGGCCGGCACGCGGGAGATCGGAAAAGTTTGCTCGACCTTTTTATGATGACAGACACCTCGCCCAACGACTTACACTGCTTTTGTTCATTGCCAGGTCTCCATAGACTTTCTGCAATCGCCTACGAATATTTGGGATGATCTTGTTTTCCGTCAAAAGAAACTCAAATTGGGACGCACGTCCGTCACAGACGCCATTTTGAAGACTACGTAATGCGCCACAACCTACTGGAACTTCATGAAACTATAGGGCTGACTCGGGAATATTCCACGATGTCCCACAACAAATCTCTCATATTTTAACCGAGAAAAAAATTTGTTGCGTTACTTACTGAACGTCCCTCCTACGTAACAGAAAGATGGGAAGGTGAAGACAACTAGGTCATACCTCAACAGGTATTGGTTTTCAGACTTATCACTATAGGATCTCTTCTTCTGCTTTTCATCAATACTGCCTCCGGTAAAAATATGTGACGATTTAACAAACACCTTGGATTAACAGAGTAAATGTATCACTACACTACTGGCCATTACAATTGCTACACCAAGAAGAAATGCAGATGATAAACGGGTATTCTTTGTACAAATATATTATACTAGAACTGACGTGTGATTTCATTTTCAAGAAATTTGGGTGCATAGATCCTGAGAAATCAGTACCCAGAACAACCACCGCTGGTCGTAATAACGGCCTTGACCCATTGAATCAAACAGAGCTTGGATGGCGTGTCCAGGTACAGCTGCCCATGCAGCTTTAACACGATACCACAGTTCATCAAGAGTAGTGACTGGCGTATTGTGACGAGCCAGTTGCTCGGCTACCATTGACCAGACGTTTTCAATTGGTGAGAGATCTGGAGAATGTGCTGGCCAGGGCAGCAGTCGAACATTTTCTGTATTCAGAAAGTCCCGTACAGGGCCTGCAACATACGGTCGTGCATTATCCTGCTGAAATGTAGGGTTTCGCAGGGATCGAATGAAGGGTGGAGCCACGGGTCGTAACACATCTGAAATGTAACGTCCACTGTTCAAAGTGCCGTCAATGCGAACAAGAGGTGACCGAGACCTGTAACCAATGGCACCCTATACTATCACGCCGGGTGATACGCCAGTATGGCGATGACGAATACACGCTTCCAATGTGCGTTCACCGCGATGCCGCCAAACACGGATGCAACCATCATGATGCTGTAAACAGAACCTTGATTCATCCGAAAAAAATGACGTTGTGCCATTCTTGCACCCAGGTTCGTCGTTGGGTGCACCATCGCAGGCGCTCCTGTCTATGATGCAGCGTCAAGGGTAATCGCAGCCATGGTCTCCGAGCTGATGGTCCATGCTGCAGCAAACGACGTCTAACTCTTCGTGCAGATAGTTGTTGTCTTGCAAACGTCCCCATCTGTTGAGTCAGGGATCGAGACTTGGCTGCACGATCCGTTACAGCCATATGGATAAGATGCCTGTCATCTCAACTGCTAGTGATAAGAGGCCGTTGGGATCCATCGCGGCGTCCCGTATTACCCTCCTGACCCCACCGATTCCATATTTTGCTAACCGTCATTGGGTCTCGACCAACGCGAGCAGCAATGTCGCGATACGATAAACAGAAATCGCGATAGGTTACAATCCGACTTTTATCAAAGTCGGAAACGTGGTGGTACGTATTTCTCCTACTTACATGAGGCATCACAACAACGTTTCACCAGGCAACGCCGGTCAACTGCGGTTTGTGTATGGGAAATCGGTTGGAAACTTTCCTCATATCAGCACGTTTTGTGTGTCACCCCCGGCGCCAACCTTGTGTGAATGCTCTGAAAAGCTAATCATTTGCATATCACAGCATCTTCTTCCTGTCGGTTAAATTTCGCGTCTGTAGCACGTCATCATCGTGGTGTAGGAATTTTAATGGTCAGTAGTGTAATTTGCATTGTTAATTTAATAGGGAAATGAAACACGTCACCAGAAAACCTCAGAGAGCTTGATGCGAGTGAAAAGATTAACCGTGTGTTAACCACATTACGTGGATCTTTGACAGCAGTTGCCTTTGACGATGTGTGGTGAAATGTTCCCGTAGCTAAGAGTCAGATGCCCTGACGAAGGGGGGCAGGGCTCTTCTCGTGGCGTTGGCAGGTAGCACTGTCTACTTGGCGGCGATCGTAAACATGTTAGGCTGTGCGTCACCTGGTATTTGTATGTGTGAGGAGAGAACTGAAAGAAAAGGACCGGAGAAAACGGGTCGGAAGACAGACGGCTGCCCAGTGAACGTCAAAAAAGGCTTAAAGAACATCTGTCGTGTGCATGTGGGGGCTTTAGGTGCACGTAGCGCTGCGGCGTGAGTTGAGTGACCTGCGCTGAAGTGACAGGCGACTCCCTAATTTCCCCCGGCACGGCGGGCGTGAGTGGTCAGCACGCAGACGGCCCAACAGGCGCCACCGCGCTTGCTTTCTACAGGACAATGCTGGCGCGCGTGTGAAAGCCCTTCCCCGAAACAGGGATGAGCATCGGTTTTCAGAACAGCACGCGTGGCTCAGTACATCAGCAGCAACATCTTCTCTACAGTCCACTACGCGATGTGTGAACCAAAACCTTATATCAAGCGGTGACGGGAAGATGCGATATGATTCTGTTGAGCCGGCCGGTGTGGCCGAGCGGTTCTAGGCGCTTCATTCTGGAACCGTGCGACCGCTACGATCGTAGGTTCGACTCCTGCCTCAGGCATGGATGTGTGTGATGTCCTTAGGTTAGTTAGGTTTAAGTAGTTGTAAGTTCTAGGGGACTGATGACCTCAATTGTTAAGTCCCATAGTGCTCAGAGGCATTTGAACCATTTTTGATTCTGTTGAACTATCCTCTCGTTTTGTCAGTCGATTGTAATCAATCGATCTGTATCTCTGTATCTAATTGCTCCCTTCAGACTGATAGTTTCTTTCTTCAACACAATCAAAACTTCTGCGTACCAAAAGTTGGTCTCTGTTTTCATATCAATCCTTTTACTTATATTTAATGTCTCGACTTTCATAGCATTTGTTTTCCTGTTAAGTTAGTATCCCCAATATTATTAACATTTATTGAAGGTAAGAACTCCCTCTTAACCTCTTATTCTCTGTGACGTAATAGGTTCCGTGACGGATAGGACATATGTACTAATCTCTCGAGCCCGATACGAAACCCTTCCTGAATCTACTCTTAGCACATTCTTTAAAAAAATATTTTGAGCACTTGAGGTATCTCAGTCGAATTACCAGGTCAAAATACCTCGATACAGAGAATTTGTATCGCCTAAAAGACGATGTTTTAATTAATATTACTTAATTAACTTACTAAATACTTTACATTAGCCAGATATAATTCCAGGATTGTAATTTACAAATCAAATGCAATAATTCGATATACACATCAACAACTTATATTTCATTTTTGTACAGTTTTATTTAATTTTTCGTATATTTTATCCCTTATATCCACACATCAACTCCGTTTAATCAATATACAGATTGTTGGAGGAGGAATGGTAAATGTTCAGAAATATGACAGGAACGATTATTCGCAGCAAAAATGCATACCTCAAGAGCTAGTAGCACTTATTCGCTTTCGATACTGTGAAATAAATATCTTGTACTACAAACTCTTTGTCTTTTATATTTTGGGAGGAGGCACTATGGCCCAAACGAAGAGGAAAACAATCCAGTAAACATGGTCTGTAAAATCCATACCTTAGGAAGTATGAGCAGTTATACACTAGAAGAGAAGTGTTTCACAGCAGCGAGGATGAATAAGTGCTCATAGCCCTCAAGGCATGCACTTTAGAGACCATGCTTACTGGACATTTTTTCTTGTTTTGGTCCGTTCTACAAACTCTCGGAATATGCAAACAAAAGAGCTTACAGCAGAAGAGATTTGTTTCAGGGTATCGATGATGAAGTGCTCATCGCTCTTAAGGTATGCATTTTAGTGCCCATGTTTACTAGAAAATATTGCTTCGAATGATCGTTCCTGTTATATTTATGCATATAGACCATTCCTCCTGTGACACCATGTATAATAAACATGACTTTCATGCAAAGAGAACTGGAAGTCTGTGAGGGTCCAAGAATTTTATTTTGGTCTACTGAATCGTTGTTAAATTCGTGGTTCAGTTTCACTGGGAATTGTAATAACAATCTGACTCATACGGCACTGTGGTATTCAGACGTATGACTTGACTGATGTCATAAGAATGACTTCGTAAGCTACCATTATAAAAGTATCTGCCTCAGTTGAAAGGGTCAGTTTTTCTGGGAGCTAACGGCAGTTAATAACAAAGAGGCTAGTTGAACAGTAGCTCCGTCAGTTTCATATGACATTGTGTATATTCTTCTCTGAGTAGGAGCATAGTGGCTTCACCGGTGTTAAATATTTTTTATTTATGATGGAGGGCACTAATACTGTAATAAACAAACATTATGTAAAATTTTTGTTTGTTTTTTAATCGTCAGTATCTTTTCAAACATCAAAAGAAGCATGGTTCTCTGGACGAAACGACATCCACAAAGATATGTATATCAAAGGGAGTTGTGGATTTGGGTACCTACTGATTTGAGTTAGATTAAATGTCGAAGTTAAGAAGTAGATACCGAATTCCAAATTGAAGATTTCTTTGACAACAACAGTTCGAGATAAGTATCACCACGATTTAGCTTTCTCTGTTAAAGAGACAGGTAGTTTTCTCTTACTTTTCTTTGTTGGTCCTGAAACTGAACTTGAGGCAAAAGTTCCTTGTGTTACTTTCTAACACCACCCTTACACTATAAAAGATCTTATACAAAAATCTTCCCTCATCACTGGAATCTACTCTATATTTTTATCTTCGTGACCCTATAGTTCAGCAGACTGGAAGACAACACGATCCGGGCGGGATTAGCCGAGCGATCTAAGGCGCTGCAGTCATGGACTGTGTGGCTGGTCCCGGCGGAGGCTCGAGTCCTCCCTCGGGCATGGGTGTGTGTGTTTGTCCTTAGGATAATTTAGGTTAAGTGGTGTGTAAGCTTAGGGACTGATGACCTTCGCAGTTGAGTCCCATAAGATTTCACACACATTTCAACATTTGACAACATGATTTCAGCTGACTGAATGGGTGACCCATTTGAAAGATCCCACGAAAACACCAAAAAGCTTGAGCAAGGGAGAGAGTTAAATAATAAAAGTCTACTTACCTGCTACCGATAAGACAGTTTATCATTCATTAGCAGAAAGTGATGATTTCTTCTTCTTCAGGTGCCAATCCTTTACCGCATGTCTGCGCTCCATACGACATTTTTGCCGTTACTGCTAATATAAATCCATGTGTCGCGTGATATTTACAGCAAACATAGCGCATCGATCTTACGGTATTTTGTGTTTGACGATGACACCGAGCGTAGCTCTGAACCTTTTCGTATTGCATCAAGCTGCTGGAATTAAGATACCATTTTGGAAGCTGAGTTTCGTGATTCACTTTATCTGATGTAGCTATGCTCTGCAATTACCGCTCACGGAACTGAAAATGCTACCGCTTGTACAACGAAACTAGTAACTAAACAAACAGTGTTACCTGTCTCGGTTTATCAGTTCATTAATTTCTAATGGTCGCTGTGCTCCGTGCAAGCGATGCCTACTTTTCTTAATTTTGTCTTTGTCTCAAGCCATTCGAAACAAGCATTAAATAAAGTCCAAACCAATTTTGTGGACTATCAGTTCAGCTAAGTTTAATTATTTAATTTAATAGTTCTTAAAGGTCTTTCAACGACAAACCCAACAGCGACATCAGCTTACATGATATTGTTGACATTTTCTCAGTTAAGAAGCACGCCTTGATAAATTCGGAAATTTTCCTCTGAGTACAGGCTGAATAACAAGATGGGCAAAACACAATTATTTGTTTCCAAAAACTGCTTCCAACTAGGGTCCACAGCCGGTACAATGTCATTAGTGAAGTCATTGATCATCCATTGGCAACATTAATTCGATATTTTAATAAACATGTTGAATAAACACGAAAACATTTATACTATGGTTTATTGAGTTTGCGATTGCATGATTTTGTCTCAAGCTACCTTAAGTGTGAAGACAGTTTCTCAAGCTGAGGTGAGCCTTCTGTAAGTCATATATAGTCTGTGACACGAGAGTTCCGTCCATACGACTCCTGGTATAATATAATAGCCATTGAGTGTAGAAGACAAGCGAGCAGCGCAAAGCAGTAATGGAGTTCGTAAGTGTGCACTTTGTGTTACGTAACGGGCAGAAACGTATGTTCACCGTTCGTTCTGTGACTGCGTAATGAATCAGACTAGAAAGTTGTTTAAACGGGCGGCTACTACTTAATTTCTATTGTCAGCGCTGTTCTCGACAGCAGAAGACTCCACTATGTCTGCCACTGTCGTACGGCTATTATTCTCGATATCTTTTGGCTGTAGATCACCGCATACTAATGGGAAATTGGTAATTAGAGGTAGTTGAAGACGAACGATCTAACACTTTTATCTCTTCGATCGTTAATCAACGTGTAGAAGACTGCTTGACGTACTAATGAGTGGAAAAAGTACTGGAAGGGCAGGGGGAAAAGCGGTAAATCGCTGTAAGGTGTAACATTAGCTTCATTCATAGACCCGAAAACTGTCACAAAATCAGATCCAGTGGTCACACAAATTCATATATAAAAATTTTACTAACAGCAGTGCCAGTAATGAAATACGCCGTTAGGGATTCCCGTAATAATTTAAAATAAAATACAGATTGGAAGGTAAGGCGAAGGTTCTCCAGCTGGCGAAGACATAGCGGTGAAACCAGTGATAATTTGTTTGTGTTACGTTGGTACACGTTGCGCAATAACGAAAGTCAAGTACTAACCTGGTATGCGTAATAGTTTTCTTTGTACAGGTTTTAAACTGGTAGAATCGTGTTTGTCTGGTTCAAGTTGATAAATCAGAATATCGTACGCGCCATAGTTTTTCATGTTTTACACAGTTAACCACCGGTGCCAATTAATCCAAATATGATGTACGACTATTAGGATTCTTTATTTGCAATAGTTAAGAAATGGATGACTGAGTTAAAAGCGAGTGGTACTTCTTCTGAAGATGTTACGCGAAAAAAATGTCCCAAAACTACAACCACAGTAGAAAAAGTACCATATTATACTGGACTATTGGTAATTAAACGTAAAAACTTATATGGAACAGCCGACAAAAACAATGTAGCCGAAGGAAAAATACGTTGCATTTTGGGTGCAGAAATAACAGTAACGATGGTTTGTGCAAGACGGGTGCCGTGTTTATTGCCGTGAACGAGAAACAATTATACGACACGCTGGTAAGGAAACAGCAATCAAAGGAGAAAAAAGATCACGGTAGTTCTTAACAAAAAAAACCAAGTCGATGTCGCAGGAGAAAGTGCTTACAGTCAGTGTTTTTCAGGATGCGAAGAAATATTCTTTTAAGTGATCACGTTGAAACGACGAAAGGAATAACGGTCGAGTACTGTGGTAGTCTCCTGGACCAATTACCGTTTAGAAACAGGAACTTTGTAAATATCCTGTATTGAAAAATGTAAATATCTTCTTGCATCAGAACAACAAATTAGCGCAGGGATGATCTCTGTCAAAGGTAAAATTGGGCGTTGTGAGGTTCAAATGGTTCAAATGGCTCTGAGCACTATGGGACTTAACATCTGAGGTCGTCAGTCCCCTAAAACTTAGAACTACTTAAACCTAACTAACATAAGGACATCACACACATTCATGCCCGAGGCAGGATTCGATCCTGCGACCGTAGCGGTCGCGCGGTTCCAGACTGAAGCGCCTAGAAGCGCTCGGCCACACCGGCCGACCAGGACTCTCTCCAGGCCAGTCAATTACAGGGATGTTATTGTCGTGTAACCACTCCACCACAGGCCGTGCATTACGAACAGGTGCTCGAGCGTGTTGAAAGATCCAATCGCCATCCCGAATTGCTCTTCAACAGTGGGAAGCAACAAGGTGCTTAAAACATGTATGTAAGCCTGTGCTGTGATAGTGCCACGCAAAAAAACGAGGGTTGCAAGCCCCTCCATGGAAAACGCGACTACACAACAACAACACTGTTGGTACTAGACACGCTCGCAGATGACGTTCACCGGGCCATTCGCCATACCCACACCCTGCCATCGGATCGCCACATTTTGTACCATGATTTCATTTTTTTATGTCAGAATCACAGTCTTTCACTGCATGTCCAATAGCTTTTCATCTTACCGTCCTTTACATCCCAACACATTAAATCAGAATTAAGAGGAATAACTACATACATATAAATACAGTTTTAAATGTATTTCGCTCTACATTGCCTGAAACCGGATGATTAAGCGAGAACGAAGATAGTTTCAAAAGCTACGTAATAACACCATGCACAAGAAACACACAGCAGCAGTACAAACAAATGTGGCAATAATCAACCATTACCATATTCTGTCTAAATTATGCTACATTTGCCCGCATCTCGTGGTCGTGCGGTAGCGTTCTCGCTTCCCACGCACGGGTTCCCGGGTTCGATTCCCGGCGGGGACAGGGATTTTCTCTGCCTCGTGATAGCTGGATGTTGTGTGCTGTCCTTAGGTTAGTTAGGATTAAGTAGTTCTAAGTTCTAGGGGACTGATGACCATAGATGTTAAGTCCCATAGTGCTCAGAGCCATTTGAACCATGCTACATTTAAGGTATTTTCTAGCCTACCGCCAGGGTAATGCTCTCTAAGCATCACCGTTTTCAGGGAAAGGCGTGGAAAGGTGGTGAAATATGTTTCTTGACGTATTCCCAGCGGGTAGAATGTTCCATCATCTTTCGGGCGTGCATCCGCAACAAAATCATTTATTCTTCCGATATTTCCACAGACAGCTGTTCTGCCATCTTTAAGGAGAGTCAGTGGCCGAATTACAACACTTCACGCAAATGTACTGTGGAAAACATGCGCGTGTGTTAGAGATAAGACAAGCGGTGCAAGAGCGTGAGTCATAGATAAAACTTTATGTAAATCGCTTCAAGCAAATGCTGGGATGCTTCCTTTGAAAGGACTTCCTTCCCCATCCTTCCCTAATCCAATGAGACCGATGATCTCGTTGTTTGGTCTCCTCCCCAAAATCAACCAACCAACCAAACCTTTGAGTTTAAGGGTGAAAAATAATAAGCGGCGAGTCAGCAAATTCACAGTGGTCACGGATTATGGGGTTAGTTATTAAAATGGAGGTCATTTGTTGGAATGCTAGGCAGCATAGACTGAGAACGAGATAGCACAGACAAACATTGAGTAATTTCCATGATTTGTCAAGCTTGTACTCCTCGTCTCGGTTGAGCGGGTTGCCTGCTAATTATATTTCTACAGCTGATTGACCACTGAATCCAAGGATGAGACTGGGGCCACATTCATGATTTTTCCGTAATCGGCGGAATAGACAGTTTTATCTGGACTGACGCTTTTGTGCCGATAGGCCTATTTTATCCTCGTGCTTTTTTTTCTACAGTATATTTGTGTCTAGTGGTTTTAATTCATCAACTCGACTTGAAAATGGCTAAACAGTTATCTGTCGAAATATAGGAATCATTTTGTCCCTCATCATGGAATAGGCGTATTAACATCACCCGAATGATTGGACCATTTTCAATCAAACTTGGTACACATACGATTTAATTGAGCGGAAAAATATACTTTTGGGTCAACACTAGCCTAATCCCATTGCGACTGGGCCGGCCGAGGTGGCCGAACGTTTCAAGGCGCTAAAGTCTGGAATCCTGCCTCGAGCATGGATGTGTGTGATGTGCTTAGGTTAGTTAGATTTAAGTAGTTCTAAGTTCTAGGGGACTAGTGACCTCAGTAGTTAAGTCCCATAGTGCTCAGAGCCATTTGAACCATTTGATTGCGACTGGATTGGGGAGTATGAAAGCGGTAACCAGCAAGAATAATCGATGTTAGTGTCGAATTAACAGTTTTAGGCAACGTCGGAGTGACTGGTGGTAATCCCAATGACATATCAACCCTGTAGACTAGGAAAAGGATAGGACGGGTAACATGTGAAGCATAAATCTGAACAGCTTGAAGGAATTTCTACCTAAGCTAGTACCCACCTGGTTGACTATCTGAAAAAATACTGTAGGACTAGAACGCCCCTAGCACTCTTAGGATCTGGGAGGATATAGAAGACGGACAGGGCTGGTATGTAAGCATATATGTGGTAGGCGTGCAGAAATTTCATCCAAATATGGATCAAATGCGGCTTACTGTCTAGGACAAAATACTTTCGGTATTAAAATAACTCTAGTACGGTAAGGAGTATGGATGAGGATGACAGAGGATGAGGATGAGGATGAAAGAGGATGACAGATACTGACTCGTATTTGTGGCTAATCCATTTTTTAGTACTGTTAGTATGACTGTGGCTGTCTAGATCACTTTTAACATTGGAAGTACGAGTAGGAGTAATTTCTATACTGTGTTTACTATTTTAAAAACACGTAAATTTTCTTCTTCTTCTTCCTAACTTTTTTGCGTGTCTCCATTGGGTAGACTTATTATTTAGAATTTTGCAATGTAGTGCTAGTAGGTGGCCGGATGCCCTTAGTGATGCCACCAATTCCCCAAAATGGTTCAAATGGCTCTCAGCACTATGGGACTTAACATCTGGGGTCATCAGTCCCCTAGAACGGTAACTACTTAAACCTAACTAACCTAAGGTCATCACACACATCCATGCCCGAGGCAGGATTCGAACCTGCGACTGTAGAGGTAACGCGGTTCCAGACTGAAGCGCCTAGAACCGTTCGACCACTTCGGCCGGGTGACCAATTCCCCACGCGACGGAATATCGTGAACTCTATCTGTCTGAGTGTAATGTCAGCTACTGGACAAGAGTGAGAACTTGTTCTAAATGTTTGCGTATAGTGTATTTGAGTCGAATAATTGGTGCCAACCCTGTATTTACCTTGGCAGATGTGAGAAATCGCCTAAAATCTACATCCCGGCTGGCCAGCACATCCGGTTCTCGAAGTTAATCCACCGGCGGCAATCGATCCGGGGCCGAATCGCCTCCCTGTGTCCTACAAGCAGGCTCTTTAACACGAGGGTACGGGAAGGTTTTAAAAACATGTAAACCAGTTGAAGTTATTTTTATACCAAAGATGGATTAAACTACTCTTCCTATCCAAGACTGCCATAGAGAAGTAACAAGGAAACAACAGGCAAGCAGCCAATATACAGTACTGGCCATTAAAATTGCTACACCAAGAAGAAATGCAGATGATAAACGGGTATTCATTGGACAAATATATCATACTAGAACTGACATGTGATTACATTTTCACGCAATTTGGGTGCATAGATCCTGAGAAATCAGTACCCAGAAGAACCACCTCTGGCCATAATAACGGCCTTGATACGTCTGGGCATTGTGTCAAACAGAGCCTGGATGGCGTGTCCAGGTACAGTTGCCCATGCAGCTTCAACACGATACCACAGTTCATCAAGAGTAGTGACTGGCGTATTGTGACGAGCCAGTTGCTCGGCCACTATTGACCAGGCGCTTTCAATTGGTGAGAGATCTGGAGAAAGTCCTGGCCAGAGCAGCAGTCGAACATTTTCTGTATCCAGAAAGGCCCGTACCGGACCAGCAACATGCGGTCGTGCGTTATCCTGCTGAAATGTAGGATTTAGCAGGAATCGAATGAAGAGTAGAGCCATGGGTCGTAACACATCTGAAATGTAACGTCCACTGTTCAAAGTGCCGTCAATGCGAACAAGTGGTGACCGAGCCGTGTAACCAGTGGCACCCCATACCATCACGCCGGGTGATACGCCAGTATGGCGATGACGAATACACGCTTCCAATGTGCGTTCACCGCGATGTCGCCAAACACGGATGTGTACATCATGATGCTGTAAACAGAACCTGGATTCATCCGAAGAAATGACGTTTTGGCATTGGTGCACCCAGGTTCATCGTTGAGTGCTCCATCGCAGGCGCTCCTGTCTGCGATGCAGCGTCAAGGGTAACTGCAGCCATGGTCTCCTAGCTGATAGTCCATGCTGCTGCAAACGTCGTCGAACTGTTCGTGCAGATGGTTGTCGACTTGTAAACGTCCCCATCTGTTGACTCACGGATCGAGACGTGGCTGCACGATCCGCTACAGCCATGCGGATAAGATGCATGTCATCTCGACTGCTAGTGATACGAGGCCGTTGGGATCCAGCACGGCGTTCCGTATTACCCTCCTGAACTCACCGATTCTGCTAACAGTCATTGGATCTCGACCAACGCGAGCGGCAATGTCGCGATACGATAAACAGCAATCGCGATAGGCTACAATCCGACCTTTATCAAAGTCGGAAACGTGATGGTACGCATTTCTCCACCTTACACGAGGCATCACAACAACGTTTCACCAGGCAACGACGGTCAACTGCTGTTTGTGTATGAGAAATCGGTTGGAAACTTTCCTCATGTCAGCACGTTGTAGGTGACACCACCGACACCAGCCTTGAGTGAATGCTCTGAAAAGCAAATCATTTGCATATCACAGCATCTTCTTCCTGTCGGTTAAATTTCGCGTTTGTAGCACGTCATCTTCGTGGTGTAGCAATTTTAATGGCCAGTAGTGTACATCAATATATCTGATATTTAAAGACCACTGTTCGTTTCGCCAGTCAAACCCACGACCTCCACCTTATGAGAGAACGACGCTTCACTGTGACCGGAAAAATAGCCTCTCTTCCAGTGTCAGTATCTCAAATTACACACAGAGGTGACAAAAGTCGTGGGACATAGATAAACACATATCCAGATATCGGCAGTTTCACGTGCACAAGATGTAAATGGGCAGTTCATTGGCAGAGCTGACATTTGTACTCTGATGATTCATGTGAAAAAGTTTCCATCGTGATTATGGCCGCCGTACGACGGGAATAAGACTTTTAACCTGGAATGGTAGTTGGAGCTAGACACATGGCACATTCCATTTCTGAAATCGTCAGGGAATTCAATATCCCGTGATCTACAGCGTCAAGAGTGTGCCGAGGATACCAAATTTCAGGTAATACCTCTCATGGCTGACAACGCAGTGGCCGATAGCCTTCACTTAACAACCGCGAGCAGCGGCATTTGCGTAGAGTCATCAGTGCTAACAAACAAGTAACACTACGTGAATTAACCGCAGAGATCAATGTGAGACGTACGCCGAAGATATCCGTTGGAGACCGGCCGGTGTAACCGAGCGGTTCTAGGCGCTTCTGTCTCGAACCGCGCTACCGCTACGGTCGTAGGTTCGAATCCTGCCTCGGGCATGGATGTGTGTGATGATCTTAGGTTAGTTAGCTTTAAGTAGTTCTCAGTTCTAGGGGACTGATGACATCGGATGTAAAGTCCCATAGTGCTCAGAGCCATTTCTTTTTTCTTTTTTTTTTTTTTTTAATCCGTTGCACTGTGGGGCGAAATTTGGTGTTAATGGGCTATGGCAGCGGACGGCCGGCGCGAGTGCCTTTGTTAAGAGCACGACATCGGCTGCAGCGCCTTTCCTGGGCTCATGACATTTTGGTTGCACCCTAGACGACTGTAAGAACGTATCCTGATCATATGAGTTCCGATTTCAGTTGGTAAGAGCTGTTGGTGGGGTCAGAGTGTGGAGCAGACCCCACGAAGCCATGGACCCAAGTTCAAGGCACTATGCAAGCTGGTGGTGGCTCGATGATGGTGTGGGCTGTGTTCACATGGAGTTGACTGGGTGTCTGGTGTAAGTGAACCGATCATTGACTGGAAATAGTCATGTTCAACTACTTGGAGACCATTTGCAGCCATTTATGGACTTCATATTCCCAAACAACGATGGAATTTTTATGGACGATAGTGCGCCATGTCACCGGTTCACAATTGTTCGCGACTGGACGGTTCGAGCGAATGATTTGGCCGTCCAAATCACCCGACGTGAATCCAATCGAACGTGGATGGGACATAATCGAGAGGCCAATTCGTGCAGAAAATCGTACACAGGCAACATTTTCGCAATTGTGGACGGCTATAGAGGCAGCATGGCTCAGTATTTCTGTAGGGAAATTCCAGTGGCCTGACGCGATATTATGATGTATCTCATTACAATTGTCACCTCAGTATAGATCTGGCTATATTTTATCCGTCACTCTTCCAGATTTAACTCGCGACGTAAGGCTGTGGGTGCAGTGACTCCAGATCCTCTCAACAAATTTTGTCAAGGACGTATTAAATAAGGAGCCACCAATAGTGTGCCCCTATCGAAAATCTGTCATTCCGGCCACAACTGAATATCGGTTCAAAGACTGCCCTCTACGGACTCACTACGAATTCCCTTCTACCATAAATAACGAGAAAAAGTTGCAATACATTGCAAGATCCCTCACTTCTAAACTGATACCGTTATTACTCAGCCGCGAGTCCTTAGAGGGTGGTATATGTGACGTACAGTATAACTGGTCAGCATTTACACCCGGAATTTGAGAGTGTAAGTCGGACCTTCCTTGATCCGCCTTGGTGGGTTGTGTCGTCGGATTTCCTCCTACCTGTGCGCGGTGCAGCTCTCGTAAATGTCGTCCCGTGCAGATTCTTCATTGGCGCATTGGATGTCTCTGTCGGTGGAAGATAATTATCTGAAATTACTGTCGATCAACTTTGGGGTATCTAGTTACTCGAAATTAACGTTCAGAATGCCGTAATATCACTTTTATTCCTATTAGATCAATAATGAAACACTCACGTTACAAACTACGCGTAACCGAGAGCATGGCTACCATCGAACAAGACAGGAAGAGCTCTTAACGGCGACTGCCGACTTTGGCGCGCAGTCCGTATCTCTTACTAGTTTCGTCACAGTTCGTCGATTCCAGATCAAGTTCGTACTTACTAAGATATGCATTTGTTAATGAACGGGTGTGAATTTTAACGAGGCAAAATTATGATAAATAGTTTTAAACATCCAGAGGCTCCTCTTAGTATTTATGTTCCCATAAATGACTTTAATTATTATACATAAATAAACAAAATGGGTGACTGGCGCTAAGATGGCGGTACTTACCGTCATGTATACTTCCCAGGCTGACGCTTGTTGCTACGGTCCAGCGCCCAGCCCCACCAAACTACGCGCGACATATGGTCGATTCGTCACCTAGCCAGCCAGCGTGGGAAATGCTCTCCGGCTCATGCTCGGACTACAGCACTTCCTAACTATCGTGAATACATCAATAAGAGACAATAATTTATTAAAACTGGTAAAAATGTCTTCCTCACGTAAGAGGCACCTTACAACATGCAGTTTAAAATGCACTAATGATGGCCATTGTAATCCTCTGATTTCGTGGTGCTTGTATGCTGTGTCCAACCCCTGTATGTCCTCAGTGTTCGTGTGAGAGGCTCAGTGGATTTCTTCTGTTAAGTAAGAGACACGAACAGACGTGAAAGCACGCTGCGTGCTTTCCGTGTAGCGTATTTGGGGCCGACGAATAGGAAGCGTCCGGGGAGCAGCGGCGCGCCGGGCCAGCGAAATCGCGCGGCCCGTGGCCCGGGCGTGGCCCTTGCGCAATGCGACGCTGGGACTGCGGCGCTCACGTAGCGCCCTAACACCTCGTGGCAGCGCGCCAGCAGCGCAGCCTTCCGTCAATTGCACGACCATTCATTGCAGTTCAATTATCCGCCCATTTCGCAAAGGATTCACATACATAGCCGCTGTTCTGAGAAACTATTCCCTGGACTCAGAGGAGTATTGGCTTCTGATTCGCTTCCTATCCCATATACGGCTGAAATGTGGAAAAATTATAAGGTGGGACACTCAAAATTAGTCTAAATTATGCTGAATGAGAACTCTGTGCTGTTATTTGGGTATCTGAAATCCGTATTGCTCCGTGTTCACTGTGTTGAGACCTGACTTTATTGTCACTGGGGTATCACCACAGCAACAAAATTGCTTATACGTGAGCGATCGTCCAGTTTCAACATTTAGTCAGCGGCAGTAGGCATTTGAAAAACTCAACCACCATATTCTCGTTTTTATTACGATCTGCGTCACCATAGATGAGGTTCCTGAAAATATAAAACTGTAATTGATGTTCAAGGGTTGGCTCAAATGGCTCTGAGCACTATGGAACTTGACATCTGAAGTCATCAGTCCCCTAGAACTTAGAACTACTTAAACCTAACTAACCTAAGGACATCACACACATCCATGCCCGAGGCAGGATTCGAACCTGCGACCGTAGCGGTCGCGTGGTTCGCGACTGAAGCGCCTAGAACCGCACGGCCACCTCGGCCGGTGATGTTCAATGGTGTATTTATGGGGAGCTAGTCATCTAAACTTCGCTAAATTTAAGAGGCAACAGAATACATCTATATAATCTGAACTACGGTGACTAATCGTGTCGGTCCCCGAGAGTACACTAACGCTGACTTGGAAAGATAGCCTGTAAGTAGGATGCTTATGTCTTGCGCGGAATCTGCACTAGCAACTTGACCTAGGACCCATGAATCGGTATGCTACTTTTAGTACCTTGGGGGCATTCAGACTTACAACTGATATGATAGATTTTCAGGGTCACCACCAGCCTAAGCCGACTCTTAAGACAAGAGAACCGGAAAACGTTTATAAAAAAGGGCTTACAATTGTTTTCCCCTTTTTTTATCACGTAATTAAATTGTACTGATGGTTTTTACCTTCTCTTTTATTACTGCCCTTATGCAATGTCTCGTCAAAAAACATAAAAATGACAGAGCATTCATATCGATTTTACATTTGAAATCGGGTATTAACCTAATGATCATGAAATAATACGCATAGTTGATGGTATACAACTTGTCACTGGTTTATTCAGTACTGGAGGGAACCAGTTACATTATAAGAGAAAACAGTTGCCTGATACTGGAACAATCTGTGCGGGCCGGAGTGGCCGAGCGGTTCTAGGCGCTACAGTCTCGAACCGCGCGACCACTACGGTTGCAGGTTCGAATCCTGCCTCGGGCATGGATGTGTGTGATGTCCTTAGGTTAGTTAGGTTTAATTAGTTTTAAGTTGTAGGGGACTGATGACCTCAGAAGTTAAGTCCCATAGTGCTCAGAGCCATTTGAACCATTTTTTACTGGAACAAAGTAACCTGCTTCTCTTTAATGAGAAGATCGTAACATTTGTGAAATTCAACCGAAGGAAAAGGACATGTATTAATAAGGACGTGGCCATACACTTAGTTACTCAGTTAAGACGTAGAAGATGGATTCAGGCAAGAACCACCACCAGCACTCACATGCAAAGAGGAAAAGTGGGCAGAGAGAGTGCATTTCTATTACAGAATAGCAGCCGTATAAATCAAATCGATGGGGAATAATCTGGTCCGGCTGAAGGCTTCCACCTACTCCACAACCACATGGTTCCCACACAATAGATTTTTTACGCCAGATTTACTCACTTGCATGAAAACTTCGAGAATTCACAAACAATATCATAACATATAATTACTTAAGGCCACAATGAAGGAAACTTGTTGTTGTTGTTGTTGTTGTCTTCAGTCCAGAGACTGGTCTGATGCAGCTCTCCATGCTACTCTATCCTCTGCAAGCTTCTTCATCTCCCAGTACCTACTGCAACCTACAGCCTTCTGAATCTATTTAGTGTATTCATCTCTTGGTCTCCCTCTACGATTTGTACCTTCCGCGCTGCCCTCCAATACCAAATTGGTGATCCCTTGATGCCTCAAAATATGTGCTACCGACCGATCCCTTGTTTTAGTCAAGTTGTGCCACAAATTTCTCTTCTCCCCAATTCTAGTCAATACCTCCTCATTAGTTATGTGATCTACCCATCCAATCTTCTGCATTCTTCTGTAGCACCACGTTTCGAAAACTTCTATTCTCTATTTGTCTAAACTATTTATCGTCCGTGTTTCACTTCCACACATGGCTACACTCCATGCAAATACTTTCAGAAAATACTTCCTGACACTTAAATCTATACTCGACGTTAACAAATTTCTCTTCTTCAGAAACGCTTTCCTTGCCATTGCCAGTTTACATTTTATATCCTCTCTACTTCGACCATCATCAGTTATTTTGCTCCCCAGATAGCAAAACTGATCTACTACTTTAAGAGTCTCATTTCCTAATCTAATTCCCTCAGCAATACCCGATTTAATTCGACTACATTCCATTATCCTCGTTTTGCTTTTGTTGATGTTCATCTTATATCTTATTATAAAGGAAAGGTTGAGTAGGTGGCCCTGAAAAAAAAGACAACCGTCACAATTCGAGCAAAGGGCACGACGATCAGTTTAGAAATCAAGGGCGTAAAGAAATTGAAAAACGCACACGCATGAAGAAACAATCACCCTTTCTTTCACACGAAGTATGGGCAAGTTATTCTAACTTAAACATGATGGAAAGTTTCTGTGGTGGGTGAATTGCACCACGTTGTTCCACTGGAACAAAACCAAGTCTGATCAGTGCAAAAATTGCACATAATCGTCAGCTATTACTTCTACCTGATAGCGCAAAGGCATTGAACGACCTGTTTCAGATTAACTGAACTTAAATATTTCAGGCAATTTACAACGGACAAAACGCAAATTTCGGAAGTTTCTAGCATAGCAACATAGGCCTACGTCCGTACTCACCAGTAACCAGTAGCAGAATGCCTTCCTCTCCACAAAAGTTCCACCGGCTACCACGCGAAAACGGAAACGAGAGAGAGTTTCCGTCACCAATCTGACAGACAAACAATACCACCTCCAGAAAGACTAGACCTCTCAGGTACAAGGATCTTCAGTTAGTCATCCTGCTCTCTCCTCCAAGCAGCGAGCACACAACTCACACTCTAACAGACAACGACCAAACTCAAGTTCCATCACAAATAGATAAAAAAGACATTGAAACACTCGTTTGTTCTCATTCACAAACACAAGATGGTTCAGGGAAAGAAACAGGTATACATGTGGAAACGTGGAACATAATAAATGACATGATATAATCAAACACCGATGATCTTTGGCAAAGAACTTTGTTTTGTGGCAAGAAAAAACATTTGGGGCGGTTCATACGCTCAACCACGGTTACACGGTGGGCCACATAATTCATAGTTAGTAGGAAGTTCTCATGGAACGGCTGTGTTGAGACGTTTCATGCCATGGTGCTGGCTTCATGACGTGTTCAACATCAGTTACCCTCATGAGCATCGTGGGCGTCCATCTGTTTTATTAGTGCAATAATCAGTGAGCATGCAGTTTTGCACGTAGTCAGGAGTCGGATTGGAATTGTGTAGCCGCCGCAGTAAGTTTCAGCACAGATGGGCCAAAGCACATGCTAAATGAAGAAAGAAGATAAATGTAACCAGAAGATAAAACGATAACGTGGTTTGTTTTTTCATCTTTCATTCCCTCCCACGCGAGTTGAGAGATGGAACATGGAGAGCTCAGAGCTCTTTAGTGCCTTGTTCCACTTTATGCAATGCTGTTGGATTCCATTTATTTTGAATGTTGGATAGAATCTGTCTTGTTATTACTATTCCTCATGTTCTATTTCTATTATTCATTTCTCTCTACGAGGATGGGGTGATATCGAGTCTGTGATGTAGCCCGTGTACTAAGACCTATACTTGAGTATTGCTCATCAGTGTGGGATCCGTACCAGATCGGTTTGACGGAGGAGATAGAGAAGATCCAAAGAAGAGCGGCGCGTTTCGTCACTGGGTTATTTGGTAACCGTGATAGCGTTACGGAGATGTTTAATAAACTCAAGTGGCAGACTCTGCAAGAGAGGCGCTCTGCATCGCGGTGTAGCTTGCTCGCCAGGTTTCGAGAGGATGCGTTTCTGGATGAGGTATCGAATATATTGCTTCCCCCTACTTATACTTCCCGAGGAGATCACGAATGTAAAATTAGAGAGATTAGAGCGCGCACGGAGGCTTTCAGACAGTCGTTCTTCCCGCGAACCATACGCGACTGGAACAGGAAAGGGAGGTAATGACAGTGGCACGTAAAGTGCCCTCCGCCACACACCTTTGGGTGGCTTGCGGAGTATCAATGTAGATGTAGATGTAGATGAAGACAAATCTCCCTAAAACCTCGGTGAGATCATGTCATAACCTAACATACCGGTACATATCTAGCAGTCCGCTTCTGAATTGTTTCAATGTCTATCTTTAACCCAACATGGTAGGAGTTCCAAACACCCGAGCAGTACTCATCAATGGGTCGTATCAGCGTTCTATAGGCGGTCTCCTTTACAGACGAAACACACATTCTCAAAGCTCTCCCAATAAATCGAAGTCGACCATGCCCCTTCACTACTACCGTCCTTACGAGCTCGTCTCATTTCACATTACTTTGCAACGTTACGCCTAGATACACTCTTAGACGTTAAAAAAACACGCACCACGAAGGAATTGTACGAATGGGCCGTAAAAAGGTAGATGTGGTGTACATCTACAGACGAACAAATGATTACAGTGTCGGAAAAATTGGATGATTTATTAAAGAGAAGGAGCTTCACAAATTGAGCAAGTCAATATCCATAGGTCCACCTCTGGCCCTTACAAGCAGTTGTTCGGCTTGACACTAATTGACAGAGTTGTTGTATGTCCTCCTGAGGGATATCGTGCCGAATATGTCCAACTGCAGTTTCAAAATCCCGAGATGGTTGGAGTACATCTACATCTACATCCATCTACATCCATACTCCGCAAGCCACCTGACGGTGTGTGGCGGAGGGTACCTTGAGTACCTCTATCGGTTCTCCCTTCTATTCCATTCTCGTATTGTTCGTGGGAAGAAGGATTGTCGGTATGCCTCTGTGTGGGCTCTATTCTCTCTGATTTTATCCTCATGGTCTCTTCGCGAGATATACGTAGGAGGGAGCAATATACTGCTCGACTCTTCGGTGAAGGTATGTTCTCGAAACTTTGACAAAAGCCCGTACCGAGCTACTGAGCGTCTCTCCTGCAGAGTCTTCCACTGGAGTTTATCTATCATCTCCGTAACGCTTCCGCGATTACTAAATGATCCTGTAACGAAGCGCGCTGCTCTCCGTTGGATCTTCTCTATATCTTCTATCAACCCTATCTGGTACGGATTCCACACTGCTGAGCAGTATTCAAGCAGTGGGCGAACAAGCGTACTGTAACCTACTTCCTTTGTTTTCGGATTGCATTTCCTTAGGATTCTTCCAATGAATCTCAGTCTGGCATCTGCTTTACCGACGATCAACATTATATGATCATTCCATTTTAAATCACTCCTAATGCGTACACCCAGATAATTTATGGTATTAACTGCTTCCAGTTGCTGACCTGCTATTTTGTAGCTAAATGATAAAGGATCTATCTTTCTGTGTATTCGCAGCACATTACACCTGTCTACATTGAGATTCAATTGCCATTCCCTGCACAATGCGTCAATTCGCTGCAGATCCTCCTGCATTTCAGTACAATTTTCCATTGTTACGACCTCTCGATACACCACAGCATCATCCACAAAAAGCCTCAGTGAACTTCCGATGTCATCCACAAGGTCATTTATGTACAGTATATTGTGAATAGCAACGGTCCTATGACACTCCCCTGCGGCACACCTGAAATCATTCTTACTTCGGAAGACTTCTCTCCATTGAGAAAGACATGCTGCGTCCTGTTATCTAGGAACTCCTCAATCCAATCACACAATTGGTCTCATAGTCCATATGCTCTTACTTTGTTCATTAAACGACTGTGGGGAACTGTATCGAACGCCTTGCGGAAGTCAAGAAACACGGCATCTACCTGTGAACCCGTATCTATGGCCCTCTGAGTCTCGTGGACGAATAGCGCGAGCTGGGTTTCACATGACCGTCTTTTTCGAAACCCATGCTGATTCCTACAGAGTAGATTTCTTGTCTCCAGAAAAGTCATTATACTCGAACACAATACGTGTTCCAAAATTCTACAACTGATCGACGATAGAGATATAGGTCTATAGTTCTGCACATCTGCTCGACGTCCCTTCTTGAAAACGGGGATGACCTGTGCCCTTTTCCAATCCTTTGGAACGCTACGCTCTTCTAGAGACCTACGGTACACCGTCGCAAGAAGGGGAGCAAGTTCCTTCGTGTACTCTGTGTAAAATTGAACTGGTATCCCATCAGGTCCAGAGGCCTTTCCTCTTTTGAGCGATTTTAATTGTTTCTCTATCCCTCTGTCGTCTATTTCGATATCTACCATTTTGTCATCTGTGCGACAATCTAGAGAAGGAACTACAGTGCAATCTTCCTCTGTGAAACAACTTTGGAAAAAGACATTTAGTATTTCGGCCTTTAGTCTGTCATCCTCTGTTTCAGTACCATTTTGGTCACAGAGTGTCTGGACATTTTGTTTTGATCCACCTACCGCTTTGACATAAGACCAAAATTTCTTAGGATTTTCTGCCAAGTCAGTACATAGAGTACCTGCCCATAATACTCCAAACGTTCCCAATTGGGGAGAGATCCGGCGCCCTCGCTGGCCAAAGTAGGATTTGGCACGCAGGAAGACAAGAGTAGCTTGCGGACGGGCGTTACTTGCTGAAATGTACGTCCAGGATGGCTTGCCATGAAGGGCAACAAAAAAGGACGCAGAATATCGTCGATGTACCGCAGTGCTGTAAGGGTGCTGCTGATTACTACCAAAGCTGTCCTGCTGTGAAAAGAAATGGCAGCCCAGACAATCACTCGTGGTCCTTGGGCCCTGTGGCGGATGGCAGTCAGATTCGTATCCCACCGCTGTCTGCGATGCCTCCACACCCGTATTCGCTGGTCATGAGGGTTCAGTGAAAAGTGGGATCGATCGCTGAAGACAACTCAACTCCAAGCAATGAGATTCAAGGTTGAAGACTAGTTCTTTCACTTGAATATTAATAACTTGATATACAATATTAATGTTCCACAATAATATTTAATTAGTAGTTCGTTATAAACCGGCTTTGGGCCTCTTAGGCCATCGTCAATAACTTACAAATAGTCCACACGACTTCAGCGAAATTTCATGGCTGTACAAAGATATGTAACATTTTATCACTATATCGATGAAAAAAAAGCAAAATGTAATACCTAAAGAGACTCAGAACAAACAAATATTATATAACAGTATATTCAGATACTAAAAACACACACATCAAAAAAAGTTTTGCATCATCCCGGTTCCCAGAACTCCTGAAGTAGACGTTGACTGTGGATATTGTATCACAGACACAGTCCCTTTGACTGTTCAGGGATGTCACTAAACCCGCCCAGAGATGTAAACAACCATGTATGAGCAGCGCCTATTAGACGGGGGGAGTCCGACAGCCGATCAGTTCCAGTCATTCCACCAGGAGGGAGGTACACGGCTCGTGTTGTCTGTAGTTTAACCATGCCTAGACGGTCAATACCGCGGTTCGATCGTGTCCGCGTTGTTCCTTTGTGCCAGGAAGGGCTCTCAACAAGGGAAGTGTCCATGCGTCTCGGAGTGAACCAAAGCGATGATGTTCGGACATGGAGGAGATACAGAGAGACAGAAACTGTCGATGACACGCCTCGCTCAGGCCGCCCAAGGGCAACTACTGTAGTATATGACGGCTACCTACGGATTATGGCTCGGAGCAACACCGACTCAAAGGAAGGCCTCGGCGCTTGTTCGTGACGTCACGTCAGGTAGGCACGGCGAACGCCAGGTCTGTTGCAGGCAGAAACGCCTGGGCGCGCTTATCGCTATAAATCTCTTATTTTTGGACAAAATGTTTGGTATTGTTTTGGATTCTGCAGTTTTATTTAGATGAAAGATTTTCTTACTATCGTAAAGCTGCAAATGAAAATCATAGTTCTGTATTACTGTCGAAACAAACGTAGATCAATATGAGAAGATGCTTTGCCCCATTGCAAGCTTCGGAAGTTTTACATTCAAGTAACTATATTTACTTAATCCATTTTGTTATCAAAACTTAACCCAACCCCCTTATAATGAATTAGTTTCTTTTACTTATTTATTTATTTTCGTCTGACATCGTCACTGAAAATGTGAACTAATTTACATGTGTAAACGTCCAACTGTTGCCAGTCATTAGATTGCAGTCGTTTTCAACGAAAGGAATTCTAAACAGGAAACAAAATAGCTTCATACATCGAAGATACGGCTGAGCTTAAACTTTTTTTAAACACGCACATTAGAAAAGATAAATATTCCCCTCTTGCAACTGAAAGGAGAAAGTTTATAGGGTAAAACAATTTTATTTGATATAACAAGTATCTCTCTCTTTCCTCTTCTTCTGTCCCCCACCCCCTGTATCAACGTGTACAATCGCAAGATATTTCATTAATATTCAGTACTCCTCACCCCATAGTCAACCAAGATACCTAAAGAAGAGCACCAATATGTTCACAGTTTCTTGTAAAAGCAACCCAGTACAAACGTAACTTCCTCAGATTTACAAATAAGGTAAAGGAGCACGAAGTCCGTTGGTGCTGGACCATGAAGTTATTTTTGTATGTCAATCCTTAAAACAGATGAAAATTTAAGTTCAGGAGTACACTATTTGTTAAGAAGTGTAATGCACAATTAATTGATTGCAGAAATCTCTCAGAACAATGTGTGTCGGTCAACTGCTGCCAATAGTTTCACATTTTCCTGTGTCAGGGAGACACCACCATTATGAGTATAATATAGATAGTCCCAGGTGCTAACACTTTGTACACATTCAAATTTTTTACATACAACTCTTTCACTAATAAGAAAGACTAGCTATTAAACCCGCTATGCACGTAACATAACACATTTTCAGATCCCTCAGTGATAAAAGGACTGTAGAATATACACTGACTTTGCAACAAATTAAAAATTAACCGACATTCAAGTACAGAAGTATATGCTTTGCTAAGAAGTGTGATGAATTATGGATTTCACCAGTTGCACAAGTCACTCGATACAAACTCACTTACCAACTCAAGTGTCATGTTTTCTTGTTAAGAGGAAAAACACACTACCATTATGAATGTAATGGAAAAGAAAACAATCTTACGTGATAACACTTCAGAATGTACACAATAAAAATTAAATTTTCACATCTTGCAGTGTAATGAAGAAACTTTATAAGCCAACACAATTTTAAGAAATAAAATTCATATCTTTGTGTCTTTCTTCCTTCCTTCTGCCGCAATGTGTACAGAGACAAGAAATTTCATTTCATTAACTTCCAAAGCTCCAAATACCATAGATCAACGAAAAAGCCTTCAGAAGAGCCAAATTGTGACCATAGTGTGTTGCAGAAGCAACACAGTGTACACTAACTTTCTTATAAAATGTATTAATAACGTATAAACAGCAACAGCTCTGTTGGTGTTGGACTATGAAATTTAAGCATGGCAATATATGCTTTGACAAGGGATTTAATGAATTACATACTGTACTGCCTGTGTAAGTCACTTGAACACTATGTGTTGAAAACTTATCGTGTAGTACAGCATAAATTTTATTTTCTTATCAGGGAGGACCATAATCATTACTGTAAAACAGAAGCAGAAATTTGTTTGTCCTAGTACTTCAAATAAATTTCAACTTTTGACCTACCACTCTTTTACCAATATTTAACATAATCTTCTATCCATGTATGATATTTTCAGTGTCCTGAGTGGTAAGAGTTTAGAAAAAAAAGTAAATGCAATTTCCTTTTGTTTTAATAATAATTACACAATTACAATTACATTCATATGGGTCATTCCATGTTAAAGAGACTGTGTGACAAAAAAATTAAAATGGCAATAGTACAAATATAACCTTAAAAATGCCAAGTTAAAAGTACATTTGTTCACTGCAAAATAATCGTGAATATGAAAAAATGAAATTTCTACCTTCACTAAATGTTTAAAGTGCACTACTCTATGGCACCTTAGAGAGGTATCTTTTATGCTATTTCGACATGAGTATTAGTTGTGTTATCTATGGCTGATTGTTATAGCTCATAATAATTCTTTTTGTTGATGTAAGCTAATTGGATTTCTTTATTTTGCTAGTTTTATAATATATATGCAGCTTGTAACACCCATAACAAAAAAGATACAAAAGTTTAATTTCTAATCTAGTAAATTTGTTCTATACAATATCTTTCTGTAAAAGTGAGGTTATGCACATGTTTTTTCAATATCATATCATTACGTGGCATTTTGAAATCTTATTTAACACCCTTAGAGCTGTTACCGGCGTTACTAATTTTTGTTTCGGGTGTTACTTAACACATGCGTAACACCCGTAACTTGAATTGGAAGGTTTATTGCCACCTTCATCTTTAGTAGGCCTAGGCCCTATATTTAAATTATAACTAAAGGGTATTATTATGAATGAAAAAAGTTTTTTTAACTATATTTATTACATATGAAAACAGTTTTAAGCATGAAAACTAAAATTTTTATTCCTCTGCATACATTTGTTTAAGCACTACACCTAAATTATAAAAGTTAATTAGGGCATTAACATGACTCAACTGATGTTCTCCTAAAAAGTTAATTAAGCCCAAAATTCTTTAGATTACATATAGTTTATGTTTTCCATTCTAACTTTTCCAAGAACAACAATATTGCTAAGTTTTAAATTTTATATAGGCCCAGTAAACTGCTTATTGAGGCAAATTCTAGTCATTCATAAGAGCCTATGTTTAACAATGTCTTTTACTTTTATCTCTCTGCACAGTGTTATGTTTATACATTAATAGGCCTACATTATCAGGATTTCTAATCTCTCTTCAAATGGACTTTGCAGAGAATTATGCTTCAATTTCACAAGATGAGGTACAGAGTGCACACTGGGTGCATTCACAAGTAACTATTTGCACTTTCTGGATTTGGTTTGCAAACCATAAAGTCAGATCCTATGCAGTCATCAGTAACGACGTTTCACACAGAATATATTCTGTGTGGACTTTTCTTAAAACTGTTATAACAGAGATTAAAAAAGCGTTTCCTAAAGTTAAAAGAGTTCAAAAATAAATATACTTTGTCCAATCTATGTTATTTTGAGAGAGACTTTGGATTGACAGTTGAGTGGAATTTTTTTGCCAGTTCACATGGTAAAGGAGCCATGGATGGCATTGGAGGTGCACTGAAGAGAAGTGCGTGGACAGCTGTTAGATCTAGGAAAGTTATTATTAACAATCCAATTGACTTTTATGACTACACTCTGAAGAATTTTTCTAAAAGTAAGGCACTGTGGGTTGATAAGATAACAGTGGAGCATAACATTCCTATTTTGGATGAAAGGTGATAAAATTTACAAGCGATTCCTCAAAATCGAGGGCTGCCATCACTTTCAGCCTTATAACACAACTGATTTGCTGGTTTCAAAAACAGGAGAGTCATTAATGACACGGGTGTCAGTATTTATTACTGAGGAGGCCAAAGTTAAAACATTACATGCAAAAAGATGCATAAACTTCTATGAAGTGTGCAGTTCTGATGATTCTGATCAGGAGACTGTTTCACTATCTGAATCACAAGACAATATTGGAAGTGCTTGTGAGTTAAGCCTAACTAATAAAATTGAAAAGTCTGATTTAAAATTTGGGTTATTTGTCTTGGTTGACATTCCAAGTGACAAAAAGAAGCCAACCCTATCCAAAATTCGGTACTGTTACTTGGGAATCTGCCAGAGTGAGGTTGATGAAGAGGAGGTTGTGAAAATACTGTTTCTGAAGTCAGTAGGAAAAAGTAAAACACTTTTTAAACTAGATGAGACTGATGTTTGTTTTGTGAAATTCAGTCAAGTACCATCTAAGGTAACAACACCAGAAATCAAACAACAAGGTAACGTTTGTACTATTAGTTCAATTTTGAGTTGGATGTTGCTGAAAAAGATTATTAAATGAAGTTTTTAAATCTATCAATAATAAAAAAACATTTTTGTCATAAAATTATTAGGCCAACAAAATGAGGTAAATGTTAGGTAAGTAAGGATATCTTGGCCTAGTTGTACTATAAAACTGTAACAAAATTTTTTGTGTAACAAATAGCGTTATCCTTCAAATATGTTTTCTTAAGTACATACTTTTATTCCAAATAGACTACAATACCAATTTCCTTATTATGCAATTGTAATAGGTAGATTTATTCCTTCAAGAATCAAATCTGATGCACCTATGTAACACCCATAACATTTAACATAACACCTGTAACAGCAAATATATATGTATGTATGTATGTATATATATACTGAGTAATGATGTCCAAAAAAATAAAAAATTACATTTCAAAATAAAATTTGGGGCAATACCTCTTAACAGTTGTTTTACAAGAATAAAAGTTTCATCAAGTATGCAGAAATTAGAGAATTCCCTAACTCATAACAGGGGCCAGATCTACTTTTGGTAACACCTGTAACATTAATTTTTTGATTGATAACCAGGAGCACAATAAAACAATTCCCGTATCAACATTTCTAAAATGAAATATAATGTAAGCCTTAAAAGTTTTCAATATTAAATTCAATAAATATTTTTCATTACATTATTTTTCCTGATTTTAATGTGTGTACATGAAACACCCATAATTATGGAATTGCACATATATTTCTTAACTTAATGTCTGTACTTTCCTCTTCCTTTTAGCATTACTACATTCATTAAATTTTTTCACATAATCATTGAGGAGAATATTTGTAGAAACAAGTAACAGCTCACTTAGTACTCTATCTTTACAGTGTCCTTTTTTACAAGTGAAGTGTAGTAGGAAGAAACTTAATGTGTTTACCCTGCTAGTTGTCAAATTAATTACAAGCTCTCTCTGATTGCTGTGTCTCAGGAATGCTGTCTCCCTGCTACTTTCAATTAGCTTCTGTACTGTTATGTAGTTGTACATGACAGCATTCACCATATCCAAGTGTGGGTACAGCAGGTCTCCCCTGTCCATAGCTGCTATTTAAGTATTATTACAAGCACTGTTTTCAGGCAATGCTCCCCTGTCCAAAACTATGACTGAAGCACAAAATTCACACTTAAGTCTCTTTAGAGCAATCCGAGTACAATATCCAGATAAATATGTAAGAAGAGGAAGCAGTTTCTCCACCTCCTTCACATCTGTAGGTGAATATTCAATGTGAATTGTGTCACTAACAGTAGATATCGATGATCCAGTAGTGGTTTCCAGAGCAACTGGAAATGTACGGAGATTTTGTTCATCAGTATCTGTAAGAGAAACAATTATATTCCCAAAGAAATTGGATTGCAATGGAAGGAGGTGTTGAAGTCTTATCTTACACTCAGTTTCAAAGACTTGTCTCAGTGATACTAAGTATTGTGAACCTGCATATGTTCTGTAATTGCCAAACCTTGCCTCAACAGCATCTGTCTGTATTTTACCTGGCAAAAAGTACTTGAAGCCAAGTTCATTAATACAGTACTTGGCCATTTCAATTAGACCATGAGTGGTGTTTGATAGTGCCCACTGGGTGTCTCGTGTAAGGCAGTTGTACTTTAACCCCATCTGGTCCCAAACATCTAGCCAGTTCAAAAACTTATTCAGAAACAAGAAATTATCCTCATCTCCTGTCACAGTCAGTGGATGCTTCAGTGAATTTTTCAAACGTTCACCTTTGTATTTTGTTTGTACATTAACCACTGACCACCAGTTTTCAATTAAAGCAATAAAATCTGCAGTACTCTGATATTCATAAAGGTTGTGTTCCTCACCTAAAATGAGAAGCCCCTGTACAACATATGGATTGAAAACATTTAATGCATATTTTACATTCTGCCTTTCAAAATCTGATGGACAGAGAGATTTCATACACAAGCCATAGGAGTACTTAATGATTGTTTTACTTTCCAAGGCATGGAGTTTCTTCAGAGTAGAAAACGAAGCAACTTTTAATGTCAAAGTTTTGTCCATGTTTTCAAAATTGGGATATGTGAGGACCTGCTGGGCATCTTTCTGGTTGATCCAATTGTTCCGAATGCATTTCAACACATGCACACTATCAATGATAAAAATAATGGTGAACGAGGGTCTGAAGGATGGGGATAAACCACACTCTTTTTTGGTGGTGTTGAGAAATATGCCATAGATTTTCTGTTTATGGAATTGTTATCAGTCACAACACAAATCACTTTAAAACCAATACTGTGCAAGTCTGTTATAACATTTTTGACATATGTAAAAAGATCACATGCCTGAATAGTGTTTACAGGAAGAATATGTACAACTTCTTTAAATGAAGACAAAAGGCTCTGGATCATGAAAACACATACAGAGCTAGCTGCAGTGGTACCATTGAATGCACTTCTTAAAATATTGCCTCCATTATAGTCCAAGTATGGTTTGATGTGCATCTCACCTACCATTAATGAGACAACATGGTCCTCTGTCTTTAAATAACTAAACTTCTGTTTAACATAAGCAAGAAAGTTATCTTCCACGTGTTCCTTCTGAGGGCTTGCACCAAACTTTAAACATATCTTCTGAAGTGTACGAGGATGTGGCACAGACATGTAATGAGACTTTCTCATAAACCTATATGCATGTGGGGAAATTGAAAATAATATGGCACAAGAAACAATAAATTCAGGAGAATACCTCAAGCGTTCTTGGGCTACAGGCAACAGCCTAACTTGTTCCATTAGAAATTCTATATTTCTCTCTTTTCCTTCTGTAGCTTTACTAACGTTTTGCAGCACATCACAGATTATATTAATGTTGTCCTGTGTACTTTGAACATTGGCACTTATGGACAGTAGTAGTTCCAAAATATTATTCACTTGACCAATATCCTGAATCTTTTTCGGAAAAATGTGACTCCCTACAGTTTTTAAGGCTGTTTGTTCTTTAAAAACATTTACCTCTAAATCACAAGTTATACAAGCGGACACTGATAAAAGTGGCACAAAATTTGAAGTGTCAATAAAAGCAAATAACACACATTCCTTTTTCTTAACCACAGTCCAACATTCACTAAATGTTTCCCGTTCCAAACAGTCCATAAGTTCGCTAAATGTTGTGAATCTTCTCCTTTCCTCAAACATTTTATATGTACACAAGGATTCAGATATTGCAGCAGACACAGCGCTGTTGTCCAATCTTATTCTTCTTGCCTCTGGATCTTCTCGTTTATTCTGTACCACTGTCAGGTATTGAGGACAGTTGGGAAAAATTGATGGCACAGATTGAGCTCTAAGTCGCGGTGTGTAGAGTGGAGCCACTATTTTCCGTTCAGTTGTCTCGTCAAAGCACTCTGTATGTTTCAGAACATCCTCTTTTGGAAAGTGTAGTTCACATACCTGAAAATAATTTCGAAAATATTGACTGAAGTTGAAGACTAATTCGATTGTGTTGGAGCTCATACACATCGTACAATTATTTTCAATGGAAATCTTTGCTACAACCTGACTTGTCACAACACAGCTAACTGTATGATCTTTACTCTGAAAAGCAGCATTTGCCTCCATGCAGATCAAATAAATCGTGCCTTCGAGTAAATAAAAAATAATGTAGAAAACGCGATTTCGTCTGTTCAAGTGTGAATACTAGTTGCTGAACTGACCGGTCAAAATTCGTTTACTACGTAAGACTGAAGACACAAAACCAGTAGTGGTGCCTGGGTACAATATCGTACAGGTCTTCAAAAGGTATAAATAAAGAATATAGGACTATAAAAACTGAAAACATGGAACGCTATCGGATTTACTTACTTTGGAATACTTGGTTGGTGAAAATGCATCCCTGTGAATGGCGGCAATCCACTTACGACGAAGGTTTTCGTCGTTAGGAAACGAAAACACATGGACCTTAGGTCCATTTGGATAATTCCCGTTACAGCGAGGAACACAGAACTTGTACACAATGATGAAAACTCTCACTATAACTGCTGTAGTGGAAAACACACAATAAGTTACACAAAAGGAACGGCACTGCACAGCTAACACTCACGATCGTACGCCATGCGGCTTGCCTAGCCGTTGTGACGTCACTAACGACTGATGACGTTCCGCCCAGGCCTTCCTTTGTGTCGGTGTGAGGAACCCTGACAGTAACGCCACCGTGTTCAATAATGCTTTTCGTGCAGCCGAAGGACGTCGTGTTACGACTCAAACTGTATGTAATAGGCTGCATGATGCGCAGATTCACTACCGACGTCCATGGTGAGGTCCATCTTTGCAACCACGTCCCCATGCAGCGCGGTACAGATGGGCCCATCAACATGCCGAATGGACCGCTCAGGATTGGCATCACGTTCTCTTCACCGATGAGCGTCGCATATGCCTTCAAAAATGGTTCAGATGGCTCTAAGCACTGTGGAGCTTAACATCTGAGGTCATCAGTCCCCTAGACTTAGAACTACTTAAACCTAACTAACCTAAGGACATCACACACATCCATACCCGACGAAGGATTCGAACCTCCGACCGTAGCAGCGGCGCGGTACCGGACTGAAGCGCCTAGAACCGCTCATCCACAACGGCCGGCGTATGACTTCAACCAGAAAATCGCCGGAGACGTGTTTGGAGACAACCCGGTCAGGCTGAACGCCTTCGACACACCGTCCAGCGAGTGCAGCAAGGTGGACATTCCCTGCTGTTTTGGGATGGCCTTATGTGGGGCTGACGTACGCCGTTGACGGTCATGGAAGGCGCCATAACGGCTGTACAATACGTGAATTCCATCCTCCGACCGAAGGTCAACCATATCGGCAGCATATTGGCGAGGCATTCGTCTTCATGGACGACAATTCGCACCCCCATCGTGCACATCTTTTGAATGACTCCTTCATAATAACTACATCGCTCGACTAGAGTGGCCAGCATGTACGCCAGACATGAACCCTATCGAACATGGCTGGACAGATTGAAAAGGGCTGTTTATGGACGACGTGACCCACCAACCACTCTGAGGTATCTACGATGAATCGCCGTTGAGGAGTGGGACAATCTGGACCAACAGTACCTTGATGAACTTGTGGATAGTATGACACGACGAATAAAGGCGTGCATCAATGCAAGAGGATGTGATACTGGGTGTTACAGGTACCGATGTGTATAGAAATCTGGACCACCACCTCTGAAGATCTCGCTGTATGGTGGTACAACATGCAATGTGTGGTTTTCATGAGCAATAAAAAGGGCGGAAATGATGTTTATGTTGATCTCTATTCCCATTTTCTGTATAGGTTCCGAAAATCTCGGAACCAAGGTGATGCAAAACTTTTTAGATGTGTGTATATTAATGTATAAGCCAGAAATGTTGTACAAGTGAGTAGTGGCACAGTCTATTATGTCATATGCACAAACTGATGAATAAATAATAGAATTCGTCTGACACTGTAATCATTTGTTTTTATCTGTATATGTACATTCCATCTACCGATAATCGTCACTTTCGGATGATTACTCCGTGTTGCGTCTTGCTTTTAGACTGTATTTAAAACTTATGTCTAAGTTATCTTGTATGCTCCTACATCCACTCAACAACGACACCTTTCTGTACACAACTGCGTCATCAGCAAACGACTGCAGATTGTCTAGTTCTAGAGACTAAACGTCCGGATACTCTCAGGATCTTTCTTTCTGTAGAAAGTGTTTTCCAGATATTTGCCTTGTTAGGTAGCTGGTTCTTTTGTACGCTAGATTTAATATTTCCATTATGCAAAGCCGAGCCGTCGCTTGTTCACATAGTCTTGCATTTGGTTGTTTAGTTCGCTGATGGTCGGCGAGCGTAACAATGTGCTTTGTTCTGCCTCCTTGGTTACAGAACGTCTGTTGTATATATACGGTGGCCCACTTTATGATTTAAGCGTAATTATCTCAAACAACAATAGATAATTAAAAACGACTCTCACGGGTATGAATGTAAGGCAGGGAATCATGAAATATGAGATATTCTAAAGTGTAAGCAAATATCTGTTTCAACACAAACATGTTCTTTTTCCTTACGCGCTCAATAACATGAGTAATCACAAAAATGATGGCTTTGGTTGCATCGAAATACGTCGATTACATCTCGATAGATTTCAAAGCGAAGTTGACGCTTGAAATAAACGAAACGCGCCGCTATTGCACATCGCGAGAGGCAAGCGTGAACCCCACGTTGCCCGTTATCGCGATGTGGCGATGTGACTAAAATATGTAATCTTACTTTCACTATTATCATGAGGGCCGAAAATAGTAATATGGTTTCCTGCTACAAACACTGATATACTGTACGTACACTATGTGATCAAAAGCATTCGGACACCCGGCTGAAAATGACTTACAAGTTTGTGCCGCCCTCCATAGGTAGTGCAGGAATTCAGTATCGTGTCTTGACAGCTTCCACTCTCGCAGATATACGTTCAATCAGGTGCTGTGAGGTTTCTTGGGGAATGGCAGCCCATTCTTCACGGAGTGCTGCACTGAGGGGAAGTATCGATGTCGGCCGGTGAGACCTGGCACGAAGTAGGCGTTCCAAAACATCCCAGACGTGTTCTATAGGATACAGGTCAGGACTCGGTGTAGGCAAGTCCATTACACGAATGTTATTTTCGTGTAACCACTCCGCCACAGGCCGTGCATTATGAACAGGTGCTCGAGCGTGTTGAAAGATGCAATCCCCATCCCCGAATTGCTCTTCAGCAGTGGGAAGCAATAAGGTGCTTAAAACATGAATGTAGGCCTGTGCTGTGATAGTGCTACGCAAAACAACAAGGGGTGCAGGCCCCATCCATGAAAAACACGGCCACACCATAAAACCACTGCCTCCGGTTTTCTATTGGCACTACACAAGCTGGCAGATGATGTTGACCGGGCATTCGCCATACCCCCACCCTTTCATAGCATCGCCACATTGTCTACCGTGATTCGTCACTCCACACAACGTTTTTCCACTGTCCAATCATCCAATGTTTACTCTCCTTACACGAAGCGAGGCGTCGTTTGGCATTTACCGGCGTGAAGTGTGGTTTATGAGCAGCCGCCGACCATGAAATCCAAGTTTTCTCACCTCCCGCCTGACTTTCATAGTTTCGAATTCCTGTGTGGTGGTCTGGATAGATGCCTGCCTATTACACATTACGACCCTCTTCAGCTGTCGGCGGTCTCTGCCAGTCAAGAGATAAGGTCGGACCGTACGCTTTTGTGCTGTAGGTGTCCCTTCACGTTTCCACTTCCATATGACATCGGAAACAGTGGACCTAGTCATGTTAAGAAGCGTGGAAATCTCGCGTACGGACGTATGATACAAGTGACACCCAATCATCTGACCACGTCCGAAGTCCGTGGATTCCGTGGAACGCCCGATTCTGCTTTCTCACGATATCTAATGACTGCTGAGATATTCTGCTCTCTCACGATGTCTAATAACTACTGAGATCGCTGATATGGAGTACCTGGCAGTAGGCGGCAGCACAATGCACATAATATGAGAAACGTATGTTTTTGCGGGTGTCCGGATACTTTTGATCACCTAGTGTACGTAACGGTTTCCCTCTTGCGTTCTTCAGCGTACAAAGTATGGTGTGATATTGTAGGACAACACATCATTGGCCTGTATTTCACTGGTTGCATTCTTGACGGGCGATGTTATGGGCGGTTCTTGAGATGTACCTTACCTGGACTGATGGAGGCTGCATCTCTCACTTACGTCAAATAATGTGGTATCAGCATAATGGATGCCCTGCGCTTAGTCCCATGGTGGCACGAAATGCATTAAACCAACAATTTCGAAATCACTGTCACCAGCATGGACCTTTTTGTCTGGGAACATGTGAAAAATGTGTATCAGCACGTTCCAACATAAACAGACAACATGTAAGGCCATATTACCGCTGATGTGTTGCAGTGACACCAGAAATACTGACACCAGTGAAACGATCAGTGCTGGAGCGTGTACAGCGGTGATTACATGTAAATGGTGATCTCTTCGAACGTAAGTTGTAGCATTTCTGCTGTGAGAAATGCGACTGCATATGGCGTAAATTACGCGTGTTTCTGAGAAGGCGTGTGTTTGTTTTGTTGATACTACTGCACGTTCATGTAATAATTTCACAGTGTGCAAAGGTTCAATTTCACGTAGTCATTAAAAATGTTCAGTGACATATCCTGTAGTTGTCATGCACCATTATGTAACTGAGGTACGACTACGTACAACTACACTACTGGCCATTAAAATTGCAACACCAAGAAGAAATGCAGGTGATAAACTGGTATTCATTGGACAAATATATTATACTAGGACTGACATGTGATTACATTTTCACGCAATTTGGGTGCATAGATCCTGAGAAATCAGTCCCCAGAACAACCACCTCTGGCCGTTATAACGGCCGTGATACGCCTGGGCATTGAGTCAAACAGGACTTGAATAGCGTGTACAGGGACAGCTGCCCATGCAGCTACAACACGATACCACAGTTCATCAAGAGTAGTGACTGGCGTACTGTGACGAGCCACTTGCTTGGCCACCATTGACCAGACGTTTTCAATTGGTGAGCGATCTGGAGAATGTGCTCGCCAGGGCAGCAGTCGAACATTTTCTGTATCCAGAATGGCCTGTACGGGACCTGCAACATGCGGTCGTGCATTATCCTGCTGAAGTGTAGGGTTTCGCAGGGATCGAATGAAGGGTAGAGCCACAGGTCGTAACACATCTGAAATGTAACGTCCACTGTTCAAAGTGCCGTCAATGTGAACAAGAGGTGACCGAGACGTGTAACCAATGGCACCCCATACGATCAGGCAGTGTGATACGCCAGTATGGCGATGAGGAATACACGCTTCCATTGTGCGTTCACCGCGCTGTCGGCAAACACGGATGCCACCATCATGATGCTGTAAACAGAACCTGGATTCATCCACAAAAATGACGTTTTGCCATTCGTGCACCCAGGTTCGTCGTCGAGTTTACCATCGCAGGCGCTCCTATCTGTGATGTAACGTCAAGGGTAACTGCAGTCATGGTCTCCGAACTAATAGTGCATGCTGCTGCAAACGTCGAACTGTTCGTGAAGATCGTTGTTGTCTTGCAAACGTCCGCATCTGTTGACTTAGGGATCGAGACGTGGCTACACGATCCTTTACAGCAATGCGGTTAAGATGCCTGTCATTTCGACTTTGCTAATTTTATGTCTAATAAAATTATTCACCATATTTTTTTTTATCACACCTCGTGAATGCACTTCACTTTAATGTCACAAAACTTCGTGTTATAAGAGAAGCATATTAGCCCTTGGAACCGGTAGTTAGAACAGTCTCAGAGACACGGATGTTTGTGTTAGAAATCATGTCTCGGACCTAATTTATGGGCTGACAGATTCAGGAGCCTTATGACCAGTGGCAGGCCATTGGCGCCAGCATCAATGCCAACTGGGTATCCGTGAGTATTGCACTGGGCGACTACCGTCAGAGAAAGACAACTTAATGCGGACCATACAACTTACACAGTTGGTTGAGAGCCTTGCTACGAGTCGTAAAGCGGACGTTTCGTAAGAGGAGGACCAACACTGCTGGCTATAGCAAACCACCTTACATCGTCCACAGCTAGAAGGCAGCAACAGCAACGTTGGCCAACGAGAGGGTATAAGACGAGGATCGTACCGCTAGTCTGCAAAGTTAGTGTTGTGATAACTTATAGAAATTCTACTGGCCGAAAAACGAAGACGACGAACATGTAAATTCTAATGTGTCTATATTTGTTTTCAGTCGGTAAACAAAGTAAACTAAGTCAGAATCAGCTTCGCGGCCAAATGTACTGCGAATGGCACTATGGTTGATTGACGTTATTGACTGTCGACTTTAAGCCTTTGCTAGTACGTGGTCAACACGAGAACTGGTGATGTCGACGCCAAGCTCCTAAATGAGAAACACACTTGTTACGTATGAGGCCGCTGCGAGCATAGCTCTGCCGAGATTTAGATCTCAACATGTATGTCGCCAATCATTTATGGTCAAAGTTAATATAGCATGGGTAGGGTTGCCGAAGACCCTACTGTCAAGTGTGGATTCCTGGAACGTCTGTATTCCAGCCTGGCTGAAAGAATTTTGGGAGAAGTGGATTGAAGGAGATCAGGCAATTGATTTAGCCCTTGTGGGAGATGTTCGTGTCTACGTGGCGTAATTTTTATTTATGTGAAATCATGATGACAACTTTCATAAGCTAGCCACAGATCAGTTAACTCAATAATTTCAAGGAGTGTTTTCGATAAGACTGATGGTACCAAAGACTCATGATGGATCTTTGCACCAAGATGAAGAATCTCTTTGGGTATCCTGAGAAAGAACCGAGGAATGAATGTAGGTCAGACACTCTTTGGTGGAATCAGAGCCGTGTGTGTGTGTGTGTGTATGTGTGTATGTGTGTGTGTGTGTAGTACCAAAGAGAGTCACGCATCACACATGAGGTAATACAGATTGTTAGAGATAGGCTATGGCTATAATGGGGATGTCCAGTAATATTCAGCGGCGTAATTTAATTATTTTTCTGATTATCCATCCTCTTTCAGTGTAGTTGTGTGTTGCACCATATCGTTGCACATGAAGTGTTTGGTGTAGATTATTAAATAATCGCACTTCATGTATAAATTCTCCCCTCAATACATTATCGTTTGGTTTATCTTCATGTTTTTGGGGAAATCAGATTCAGGAAAGTATTTTTATTGGCACTCGCAGGTACCAGCATTGCCACACTAAGAAAGCAGCGAGGTAAACGCATTTCATAATTAGTGCTTCTGTCAGGTTGAGCTTCTGTATGGAAAATAGCCATCATGCACAAGAGGCAAAGCACAATGATCGGCTGAATAGACAGGCCTTAGAAGACCACTAGCTCCTGCTGCTTTTTAGCTAAGGAAAGTAAAGTTCAGTACTCCGTGATCTGAAGATGGACTACTGGATCTGTAAGAATAGTATATAAGATTTAATGGGATATAGTAGAGCTGTCAGAAACGCGGAGAAAAACCGAAGACCAAACTGAATTAAAATTAGGTTATGCTTTTCACTACAGAGGAAGATAACAGGCGGAAAATTCTAGCATGAACTTCATAGTGTGCAAGAAGGCATTACAGATACAAAACAAATCCCTGAGACAATAACACGGAAATAATTCGAGTCTACGTACCAAGGGCTTAGAGTCTGATGATGAGGCAGAATACCTTTACGAAGAATTATAGAAGCTGGTGAACGTCACAGGACGTCTTTACAAGATAATTTAAATGCATTTTAATGTGAAAGCAAGACAAAAACTAAACGACGATTCTTCAGTGTGAAACTTTGGATGTGATAGAGAAATCATAGGGGTTATGTGTCAATATAAGTCACCGATAAGAACAACATCTTTGTACTTAATACTTTTTCTTGCACAAGAAAATAGATAGAAACTGGACTTGGCAAGGGTCAAATGGAAGAAAAAAGTAATTTGACATCTTATCGAACAGCAAGGAAAATGAGTAGGTAGTATGTAATGGTCCTATACTAATTTCAAGTTGGAAGTGACCGTCAACTCAGAGCAAAAATAGAATTTAGAGTATTGGAATGTGCCTAAGATCAAATTTAGCTACAAATTCAATATCTTATGAAATATATGTCACACCTATGTAGATGCAAGTGTCAATTATTTAACAAATTTACTTACGTACGCAGCAAAAGATGATTCAGACACAACAAAAAAATCGCAAAAGAAGAAGGCAACTATGAATATGGGAAACAGACAGTGACAAAATCAAATAAATGGACAGAATGTAATAGAGTATGCTGAATAACGAGAACGATTCAGAAATAGCTTCTAAAAGACGTAGGAGGAGACGATGAATATTTGGTGGGAGATATAAATGTAAACAATAAAATTATGAGGAAACCAACAGAAACTTACGTTGCATTCAGTAGACAAAACATTTTATCATGAAGAAAGCAGATAGAATAGTAACTAACAACTGAGAGCATTATATCAAACTGTACAAGCATTCAAAGATGTTTTTAAATGTTTATGTGGTTCAAGAAACCCTGATAAATAATAGTGAAAATAATGATATTTCGTATGTCATGTTACATGACGTGCATAATGCTATTTGACATATAAGGGACTCGAGATGTCGATGTTACAGTGCAATGTTTAATACTGAAGGATAGGGATCTTGAAGTATTATTTACAGAATGTTTCCGAAAGAATAGAGTTGCTCAAAACTGGAAAAACGCTGTAATTATTCTCCTTCACGAAAAAGAGGACCCTCATCTCTGCAGCGTTCAAAATATTCACTAAAATGATCACAAACCACATGAAAAAACATTTTTAACAGGCGGAGGAAGAGGCCGGATTTAGAAACTGGGACAGCACAACTAGTGAACGTTACTATAGAATGAAGCAATGAGCATGAATCATTCACATATTTTGACAAAGTTATTAGCTCAGTTTCAAAACCTGTATATAGATAAAGCTTCAAAAAAGTGTGAAGAACGAAAATCATAAGTTTTTACCCCATCAATTTTTATAATACTAAAATAATGGAGAGTGAACACATTGAACAAAAAAATGAACGTATCAGCAACGAAGTCACAGACCCAGTGAGTGAATTTTTATGTTTAGGACAGTTTAAGACAATGACCGGATGGACAGGAAAACAAATAAGCGAAAAAGTAAAAATAGCCTGGAGAGATTTCCGAAAACTAAATAGGATTTTTAACACAAATTTTCCGATGTGTCTGAAGAGGAAGGTTCACTATGAGTGTATACTACAAGTTTTGACTTTTAGTTTGAAAACCATCCAAAACCTGACGTTTTATCAGCTATATAGGCAGAGATACGTGCTGGGATATACCAGGATAGCCAGGAAAACCTACAAATGGGCCACTGAATACAATGAAGTGGAAAATGTAGCTTTTGTCGTAATGAAAATGGCATGCATGTGGGCGGGGCACGGAGCCATTCGAGCGAGTGGATGGCAGACGCCCCAAAGACGTACATACAATATGGGTGCGTATAGCTGAAGACTGTTACTCACGGAAATGCATAGAGGACGCCTTTGTCATGCCGTGCATATTAAATGGCTAATGACGATGGGTACGACGTTAATGACTCATAGTATATTTCCGACTATCATCAGGATGCAACAACATAGCGCGTGTCGACCATCTTGCCTGACTTGAATTCTTTATAGTCCGACACGACGTTGGCAAGCACAATATCACAACGATTCCTGTCATAATGGTAGTTCAGAACGTTTCCACGGATATTATAATTCGTTGTGGTCAAAATGAAGCTAATACGCGAATAGCACATGACACGCCAATATTAATATTATGAAACAACAGTTAAACGTAATGATGAGTATTTTAATGCTTAGAAGAGCATGTTCTGTGGTTTTACGTACCTGAATATTCTGAACCAGGCCTCAACTGAAGAATGAAAAACTGGGGATCCAAATGACTCGATAACATTTCATTCGGAAAGTATTGGCTGAGATGAGAACGCGGAAGTTGGTCTAGAAGCTTTAACTTAGGTACACCATAAAGTTGTGATGACAGAGATGCATGTCCTTTCCGAATATGTGACACGACGACCTTTTGATTCCCAGTTACGCGGGTAAAAAGCGTTGCGATTTCTTTCGAATATTTCTTCAGGCTATTTATCAATTGAGCATGTTCTATCGTGTTCTGTATTATTTATGATGATCCTCCAATGAACTCATTACTCTTTAGATTAAGATGTAACGAAATTTTGAAAACACTTTTCGACCATCTCTATTTTTCCCACCCTGTACAAGAGGAAACACAAAAGATAATATTAACGAATTAGAGATAAGTCCGAAAATGAGCTCTACTACCGAGATATTTGAAATAGTGGTCATGTTAGTTCGCCACCCGCGGTAACACACTGTAGAGAAACTTGCAACATTTGGGTATTTTGCAGTAGTGGCATTGTCTTCCGTACTAGACTTCCGTTTGGCAAATAATGATGCATATCGCACACAGAAACGGATCGCATGCTGCAACACAGACTTATTTTTCGAGACAGCCGGAGTAGTTCTGCTTCGGTGCACACATAAAATACCCAGTGAAAGCAACTGACCACCACTGATCCACATCTCGTTGGCATTTCACAAGCTGCGTTGGTGCCTTTCAGTTTTGGCACGTAGCAAGGTATCTTCTTTTCAAATGTTTTTCTAATTTTTCATGTAAGCACAGTATTTATTACAGAACGCTCTCTCAGGTATGAACAATCTAGTTAACAGATATTGTAATAAAAGAAAAATTATAGTATTGTAAAGCTAATTAGACCGTGTTTCACACTTAAAATGCCAAAAATATTTGTTTGCAGAAGACAGATGAACTTTTAAAACAGGTTTCGTTGCACCAGATTTATATCAAACCGTGTCTTTTTAGTATATTCACTATTACGGGAGCAATGACATACGCAATATTAAGAAAAACTTCGTCCTTGTGAGCTTTCCGTAATTGTTAGCTTGGAAACATTTCGAAATGCGCCTTCTGTTAAAATACATTGTCTTTTACATTTAACTTCAATTTTCGCAGTTGAGATGCGATACATAAATGTGAATGTGGAATTTATTCACCGACAACGGGAACAAATCTTTTTGTTGCGGAAAGAAGCAGGTGCAGTCCTCGAAATTGTCAGTGTCGTTATTAGAAATCGAATAGTGGCTCCAAGTGCATTGGACTTAAGCAGAATAATAAAATATTATAAACGAAAAAATTTTATTATTATTGAAATACTGCTAATGAAGTGTCCAAAATTTTTATTGGGTTGCAGTTTCACTTAAAGGGAAAGGTAAATTCTTATACTAACAACAGAAAATTAGCGCAGCAGCTACGCAAGATGCTAACTCGAAGAGTGGAAATAAATCCAGAAAACAAATGATAATTTGGAGTTAAGTGCCTCAAAAATATTAAAATAAGGGGGATGAGCATTGTCAGAATAATGTATCTGAACATTTAAAAAACGGGTAAAGACTAAATTCCACAACTTTAAGGGGCACTGACATGCAAGAAAGTTTTAATAATAGTAATAATTGCATAATAAAGCCTCTAAGGATGAGGAGTTGAGTTTCAGGCGTATAATTATTCCTAAAAGTATTAAAATAAATGAATAGGTAAACATCGCATTCAGTTCGGGAGGCCGTGTCATTATCAACATTCTAAGTGTTCCAGGTCATGCGTATGTAAAATAATGAAGTCTACATCTAATTCGTACGTAAAATTATAACAATTATGGAATGTAACGCGAGGACTCACCACTTGTATCTTAAAGTTTACGTTAAATCTGAAGACGCCTCAAAAAGCGACCAGGCTGCTTATTCGACACAGATCTCTTGAGAACAGCGATCCACTTTTCCTTCTTTTTTTAATTAAAAAATAAAAAATATCGGCAAGTAAATTCTGTAAGGAATTTCCCTCAACGTTCCCGCTTGTTTCCGTCATTTTCTCGCATATTTGTACAAATTTAACGTTTTCCAGAATTCGGCATGTATTTTTCTCCTTGAATGACTTTTTGCGTTACACATGGCTCAAAAACTTAGATAAGTAATTTTTTACGCAGATACATTGTTGTTTTTATTTCATTATTGTACAGATTGATGTAACAAAAAAATTATGACCAATGCCCACCGCGAGAATGAATAGTGACTGGAGAGGCTACAAGCGCATGACACAATTAAAAAAAAGTATGTAAGCAGTGCAGAGACGAATGGGGATTCAGTCTAGCGAGGACACGGGTCTTAACTGGGGAAATCCACTGACTCTGACCAAGGGCAAATTGTTATGGCCCGGAGCCTGGGAACATGGATATCGGAAACAGCAAAGCTGATCGGCTGCTCGCGTGCTTTTGCCGTATACGTACATGGACAGTTACTGAAGGGCGAGGAATCACTAGTAGGCAACAAGGTGTTGGACACGGAACGTGGAAGTCGGAGGCTCTCACGCTCTATGAAGCAGGATAGGATAGATGGCGATCCGTGGCAAGTCTGATAAGAGAGTACAACGCTAGTGCAGGAAAAGTGTTTCGGAGTATGCTGTTCGGCACACATTCTCGAACACGGCGCTCCGCAACAGGCAACCATTGCGTGTCCTCGTGTAGACCCAACGACATCGTCACATACGACTGCAGTTGGCACGAGCTTAGACATACCAATCGTGGATCACTCAAAAGTACGCTGACTCCTGTTCAAAGGTGTTTATCACCACGCTTCCGTTTCCAGACAAATCGAGGTTAAATGCCATGACTCGGGATCCAGTTTCGACGACGTGGAATCGTTTGTTCTAACTCGAATTACATTCAGTCGTCAGGCTATGAGAACCTGCAAATCAAGCAACTATTAGACGAGAGTTTGCTTCCTTTGCTTATCTTCTCCACGATTACATCACTCGATGTTCACTTTTCTCAACACGAAATGCCGTAACAGGTTAGCCAGCCAGTTTAAAAAAAACTACTGCTCTGCATCACCAACTGCTATCGCTATTGTCAGCAAAAGCGTTAGTGTTTGAGGGCATACGTAAGACTCCCATGCAACAAAATAGTAATTTATCCCAGCAATACTAAATCATTTCATAATCCTCAAAGCTCCAGAACTCAAAACACCAACTGTAATACAGAAATACGAATAAGTTTAACGTCGTGTGAGTATCACGATAATTCCAGACGAAGGTTCGGTTTATTGAACAATATATAGCAAGGATTAAACCACATCATCGAAGAACGACGCTTAAAGCACCATTTCTCTGCGTTATGCGTGAAAACGTGACAACCACTTCATGATATCAATGTAAAGACGTACTAAATAACTCTCTTCGTACTGAACTACAGTACATTGCAATACAGTACGGCAGACAACGTCCCTTGTAGGACAGTTCACATTCACTTCTAATTCCTCTAACAGCCATATTTAGATTAGCCTCTCTAGAAGCGTGCAAAAATTCCTTGTTTGATAAACTGCTTTTACAGTGAACGTCTGTCCTTGGCACGTTGGCTACACAACTTTCACGACCCAACCTATTAACATTACGTCTGTTAGTTACTGGCATACTGCATAGAGCTGAATTCTACCTTTAACACGTTGACTGCCACGAGGCCACCAGCGTAGCAGAGCGTCATGCCAGAAGCCGTGTGGCCGCTAAACTCCACTGCGTTTTGAACAGTATATCTTTGAATGGCGTGTTTGTAATACAGGCACAGTCACATGCTGCTTGTTGATTAAACATATAATGTTGATGAACCTGGCCTGAAATGGAAACTTGGGTTGGCAACATTCTAACAGTTTGGCCTTGCTTACAATTATAGCTGCTTACTGTACTTAGAATATACGCGTACGTTTGAGCACAGGATTATATGGTAGTGAATCATCAACTGTGGGCAAACCGAAAAATAAGAGTCGAAGCGTTAGAGATGTGGTGCTGCAGAAGGATGTTGAAATTTGGGTGTTACATTGACTTCAATGACTTAATCAATGAGTTTTCTGCTCGTAAAACAAACAAATGCAGAGTAGAATTAGAATAAATGGTTCAAATGGCTACGAGCACTATGGTTCTTAACTTCTGAGGTCATCAGTCCCCTAGAACTTAGAACTACTTAAACCTAACCAACCTAAGGGCACCACACACAGCCATGCCCAAAGCAGGATTCGAACCTGCGACCGTAGCGAGAATTAGAATACAAATTTAATTCTTGAAAGACGTATTTCTTCAACTCTTACTTAATTAAGCCTTTCTTCTTCAATTTATAATTTATAATGTATGCTCTACTGATAATTTGTAAAGAACAAATAAAACATGTTCTTTGTTTTTTATTATTGTTGTTATTTGTGTGTGGACCCGTTGAATCACGCAGTGCTTTTGAATTTGTTTTGCGGATCTTCCTTTATACTATTTTTCTGTCAGTACGACATTTTTCTTTCTTCATTTCTGTCGCTTCCTGGTGTTTTTGGAACCTCGTTCTACCCAGCAATTTATCTTTTGATTGAACATATTTCCGCCTACTACTTCCATTACTTCTATCTGGACTTTCTCGAGGTCCATTCTTAACTTGTTTGATCCATTCCATATTCTCCAACTTTCCAACGTTTACTATAATTTTGTGTGAGATCTTACTTCTTGGGAGTTTTTGGACATGGCCACAAAATTTAAATCCTGGTTTTCTAATGTCTGCTACCAGTTTTGACAACTTCTCTGTTGCTTTACGGGATTTCAGTCTCTACAGGGTGAGTGACGAAGATATGCAAATATTTTAATATGTTATTCTACAATTAAAACTAAAGAAAATTCTTCATATAAACATAGGTCCGCAAATGTTTAGTTACGGAGTTACGGCTAGTAAAATATTTTATCTGAAATTTAGCAACTTCGCTAGCATGAAGCCATCGCAAAACTGCATCAGGTTAAAGTAAAGCACGAGTTCCATTTATTTTGTTGTTATTGGTCCGGTGAATATAATAAAACATGTCCCAGACGTGTATCTGCAGTTTTCTAGAACATGCAGAGAAGCAAACATTGTTATACAAGTAAATTTGTTTACTTTCCATTAAGGATGTAGAAACGTTTAAGTCATTGTTGGTAACCGTTAGTGAGTTGTTTCAGTAGTTTCCTAACGTTTAAGCGAGTTAGTTTTCTATATTGTTCAGTGAAAGAACATAACAGTGTATTTAAGTGAAACCACATAGCTGTTTTAGTTTGTAGATTATTTATGAAATAGGGATGCCTTTCAAACCTCCGACAGAGGAATACGTCGATATGGTGTTTATTTATGGCAAATGTGATGGTGATGCTACGGCTGCAGCAAACTAATATCGCGTACGTTTTCCGACTATGAGGATTCAGAAGGCACAAACCATTAGCGGAGTATTTTGAATGTTACGGGAGACAGATTCTCTACGTGGCGTTCATAATCTGTACGTGCGCTCCACACGTGAAGACGATGATGAGGATATTATGGATGCTGTTCAATGCAGCGCTGGTACCAGTACACGACGTATCTCTCAATGATTAGGCATTTCACAATCTAAGGTATGGCGTACACTGAAGTACAATAATCTGTATCTTTACCATAAACAAAAAGTTCATCATTTACATCCGGAAGATCCTGCCCTTCGCTTGGAGTTGTGCTACTGGTTAAATACTAATCGGCGGTTACACAATTACATTTTATTTACTGCTGAGGGACAGTTTACTCGAGATGGTATAAACAATGTACACAACGAGCAAGTATTGTCTGAAGCAAACGTACATGCAACAGTATAATGAAAATGCCAGCAGCGATGTAGCATAAATGTGTGGTGTGGTATAATCAACACACACTTAATTGGACAATTCATTTTCCCAGAACGTCTAACTGGTGAGACGTACTTACTATTCCTTCAAGAAGAAATGCCCCGCTTGTTCGAAGATGTTCCACTTGCTACGCGATTGCAAATGTATTTTCAACACGATGGCGTGCCTCCACGTTTCACCAACGCCGTTACTACACATTTAAATGAACATTTTCCCCAGAAATGGATTGGTCGTGTTGCTACACGTCTGTGGCCACCCAGATCGCCCAATTTATCACCAGTGGATTTTTGTCAGTGGAGATGGATGAAAGACATACTTTATGAGGACAAAGTCATTACACTGAGACATTAATTGCTCGCATGCTATAAACGAAATTAAGAACAACCCTGTGATACTGAACGGAACAACAAAATCTGTTCATACAGGCATTGACCTCGGTAGAGATGTTTTTGAACATTTATTGTGAATGTATTGTGAGATTGTGTGCACACTGTACACCTTCCTTGACACTGAGTTTTGTTTTTTCCGGTTTAACATGAATTCACGTGTTCTATGGTATTAATAAAAGCAGCTTATCTGACACATCCATAGTTTCAGTTGACGATATTACCATCATTCTTCCAACATTAAATTCTCTACAACTTCTGTTGAAAATTTTTTGCAATTGTCTCGAATTTAAAAAACAAATTGGGCCAATTAGTTAATAAATTAAAAATTTTACAAAATTACATCTTTGCTTCCCTGGATGTTCTCGAAAACTACTGCAGATACACGTCTGGGACATGTTTTATTAGATTCACCAGATCAGTAACAACTAAATAAATGGAAGTCTTGGTTCACTTTAACCTCGTACTGTTTTGCAATGACTTCATATTAGCCAAGTTGCAAAATCTTTTGTTAGCCGTAATTCCGTAACTAACCATTTGCGGACCTATGTTTAGATGAACTTTTTTCTATAGTTTCATTTTGCAGTATAACATATTAAAATATTTGCATCTACGTGAATCACCCTATATATGTCCTCCGTTTTGCTTAGACCAAGAATTTTCCTTATAATGCTTCGTTTTTCCTTCATGATGTTTTCCAGATCACCTTCTCTGTTAGGAATTAAAATTTCTCTCGCGTACAAGCTTCCTGATCTATCACCGTGTTGCAGTGTCTAATTTTTGTGTGTGTGGATATGCACTTTTGGATGTAGCTTTCTCCCCCATTCACGCTGCTGAGTTTCTGCAATTCAACTCTCAGTGCTTCCTTTACTAGCCTCTTGTATTCTATGATCTCACCAACATACCTGATGTGTCTGACACTTCTGATTTACCGTACTTGATCTTTTATTTTTGAATGTTAAATTTAATACGGATCATCTCAATTATTTTTCCTTAAGAAGGATTTGTAGGCCAAAACTTTCTTAGCATTCTTTGCGGATTTTCATCTTATTACAGTGATTACACTACCCACTATTATCGCTAAATCGTCTGTGAAAACTGAACAAGACGTCTTGCCACCTTAGTTCTTCCAAGGGGAATAGTTTCCAGGTATCTAGATTTTTTAAAGTCTTTTTCCCATTTCATAAGGACGTTATCTAAGTTGACAATGAAGATGAGTGGTGACAGTGCATCTCCTTGGCGAACACTTGTTTTAATTTCAAAGGGTTCTGACATTTTTTACATGTAAATTTTGCTTTGGACGTTATGTACGTGAGTGTTTGATTACTGAGGCTTCCTGCATTTGGGTCTAGTCGCTGCCCTTCTAGGATATCAAACAGAGACTATCAAAAATGGTTCAAATGGCTCTAAGCACTAAGGGACTTAACATATGAGGTCATCAGTCCCATAGACTTAGAACTACTTAGACCTAACTAAACTGAGGACATCACACACATCCACGCCTGAGGTAGGATTCGAACCTGCGACCGAAGCAGCAGCGCGGTTCCAGACTGAAGAGCCTAGAACCGTTCGGTTACAGCGGCCGACCAGAGACTATCGGTCAATCAGGTCGTGTTTTCTTGAAGTCAATGAAAGTGTAAATGACTGAGCTGTTTCCGGTTGCCTTACACAGTATTTCAGTCTTGTTTTTAGGTTGAAGATCTGTTCTAAGCTCGCTTGGTAATCGCCGATCTTGTGTTCACGTTGTGCTCTTGTTCTTCGAAGTAAACATGCTGAGAATATCTTGTACGTAATTAGAAGGAGAGGATACCTCTGTAGTTACTTACATCTGTCCCGTCACGTATCTAGTAGAGTGCGTGGATTAGTGTGTACTTAGAATCTTCCGGCAGTTTTTCTGTGTGCCAAAAATATCCGTGATGATTTGTGTAAGTTCTTTCAGTGTGTTTGTCCCCGTATGCTTCAGTAACCCTACTATGATGCTATCCTCTCCAGATGCCCGATTGTTTTTTATTCTAACAGGGATATGTTTATAAACTTCGTCTTTGGTGAATGTCTGAGATTCTCTCACTCTCTCTCTCTCTCTCTCTCTCTCTCTCTCTCTCTGTCTCTGTCTGAGTGTGTGTGTGTCGGTCAGTAAAGTATCTAAATTCCTCCCAGCAGTTGTCAGATTCTGAGGTGTGTATCCACGGATCTTCCCACTGAACGTTCTCTAAAAGTCAGGCGTGTTGTGCTCCCTAGAGTCATTTTAAATAATTTAATGTGGTTCTCTCATGTGTCGCCTCTTTATGTGTCTGATTAATGCTGCCATCTGCTTTCTGATCTGGAAGTGTTGTTTAGTATCGGATGATTCTGTTTTATTATTATATTCCTGGAAGTATCTGTACTGTTCTTCCAATGTGTCATCACATGCTTAGTACTGGAAACGTTGTTTGCGATTTCTTCTCGGCGTAGCTTTTCAGATTTCTGTATAATCTTAGTTTGGAGGTGTTCCCAAGTGACTGCCTTTTCTTTCTACCATTTCTTTTTTGTAATAGTTTCTTGGATCGTTTTTCCGTCAATTTTCTGAATGTGTGTATTCTTGCCGTGTACTCTTTTGGGGAATATGTAACTTTGATGTGAACAAGATAGCGATCCAAGTCGACATTTTCATTTCTGCGAATTTGAATATCGTGAACTTCTTTCTGAGAACGATATGTGATAGCAACGTGATGAATTTGATATTCATCAAGCAATCGTAAGTCTTTTGCTTTCAGGAGACCTGCATGATTTTCAGATTCTTACGTTGACGCATTGTAATGAGTCTGGCCCCATTCCTGTTGGTGAATTTACGTGTTGTGAAATTATAATAAATGAAAAGCATAAGTTTTCTTTTGTTCTACAATATTACTTTTATTGTTAACCGGTTTTCGGCTTACAAGGCGATCTTCAGACATTTACGGAGTATTATCACCAAAGAAATTAAAATGTTTGCAAACAACATTGGAAGAGAAGTAACACGTCTAGGCTCAAGTAGAAACATACAGTAAGTAACATCTTTGCAATGAAAAAGTAAAAATTGAACAGTACATAAACAACAATGAAGGAGACAGGAAAATCTTTAGCACAAAATAGGAATAGCATGCCTACATAACTGTTATGTAGGCAACCTATGAAGAAAAACGTAGCCAAACATTGAGACTAGCCACATCTGTGGGCCACTCAATTAAGATGAGTTTAACAAATATATATATTTTCGGCCATAGAAAGTGGGAGCTCCAGTCAAACTATTCAAACTTCAATATGTAGTGCCCAGTACCGTCGTACCCTCGACAGTTATAACTGCCGTTCGGTTTCTATAGAAGTTCTAAATAGCCTTTCGCTCCCTATATTTTACCCCTGTTGACTTCAGAATTTCAAATAGAGTATTCTAACCAACATTGTCAAAAGCTGTCTCTAAATCTAAAAATTCTGAAATCGTAGGTTTGTCTATCCTACAATTATCTTCTAAGACAAGTCGTAGGGTCAGCACTGCTTCGCTTCCTCCTACATTTCTCCGGAATCGAAACTGATCTTCCCCGAGGTCTGCTTCCACTAGTTTTTCCGTTCTTTTGTACAGAATTCGTATTTTGCAACAATGAGCTGTAAACCTGATAGTTCGGTAATTTTCACAACTGCTTTCTTTGGAATGGAAGTTACTGCATTCTTCTTGAAGTCCGGGGGTATTTCGTCTGTCTCCAAACTTCTTGCTTGCTAGATGAAAGAGTTTTGTCGTGGTTGGCTCTCACAAGATATCAGTAGTTCTGAAGGTATGTCGCCTACCCCTGGGACTTTGTTTCGACTTAGATCTTTCAGAACTCTTGTCATATTCTTCTCGCAGTATCATATCTCCCATCTCATCTTCATCAGCTTCCACTTCCTTTTCTATAATATTACCTCAAAATTCATTTTCCTTGTATAGACTCTCTATATACTCCTTCCGCCTTTCAGCTCTCCCTTCTTTGCTTAGGGCTGGTTTTCCATCTGAGCTCTTGATATTCGTACTGCTACATCTCTTTTCCACATAGGCTTCTTTAAGTTACCTGTAGGCAGTATCTGTCTTTCCCCTAGTGATATATGCCTCTGCATCCTTGTATTTGTCCTCTAGAATTCCCTACTTAGCCATTTTGCTCTTCCTTTCGATCTCATTTTTGAGACGTTTGTATTCCTTTTCGCCTGCTTCATTTACTGCAGTTTTAAATTTTCTACTTTCATTTATTAAAATCAATATCTCTTGTGTTATCCATGGATTTCTAATAGGTCTTGTCTTTTTACCTATTTGATCCTCTGCTGCCTTCATCTCCTAGAGCTACCCTTTCATCTTCCATTGTTTTTCTTTTCTGTGTTCTAGTCAGTGGTTGCCTAATGCTCCTTCTGAAACTTTCAACAACCTCTGGTTGTTTCAGCTTATCCAGGTCTAATCTGCTTAATTTACTACCTTTTTTCAGTTTCTTCAGTTTTAATCTATACTTCATAACCAATTAATTGTGGTCAGAGTCCACATCTGCCCGTGGAAATCTCTTACAGTTTACAATCTAGTTCCTAAATCTCTGTGTAACCGTTAATATAATCAATCTGAAACCTTCCAGTGTCTCCAGCTCTCTTCCACATATACAATTGTTTTATGATTCTTAAACCAACAATTAGCGGCGATTAAATTATGCTCTCAGCAAAATTCTACCAGGCGACTTCCTCTTTCATATTCACCTACTATTTTTCCTTCTCTTCTTTCTCCCACTAACGCATTCCAGTCACCCACAGAATTAAATTTTCGTCTCCTTTAACTATCTGAATAATTTATTTTATCTCATCACACATTTCTTCCATCTCTTCATCATCTGCGGAGCTAAGTGGCATATGAACTTATACTAATTCCGTAGGCGTGGGCTTCGTGTCTACCTTGGTTACGATAATACGTTCACTATGCTATTCATAGTAGCTTACCGGCATTCCTATTTTCTTATTCATTGTTAAACCTACTCCTGCAGCCGGCTGGGGTGGCCGAGCGTTTCTAGGCGCTACAGTCTGGAACCGCGCGACCGCTAAGGTCGCAGGTTCGAATCCTGCCTCGGGCATGGATGTGTGTGATGTCCTTAGGTTAGTTAGGTTTAACTAGTTCTAATTTCTAGGGCACTGATGACCACAGCAGTTAAGTCTCATAGTGCTCAGAGTCATTTGAACCTACTCCTGCATTACCCCTATTTGACTTTTTATGTACACTCCTGGAAATGGAAAAAAGAACACATTGACACCGGTGTGTCAGACCCACCATACTTGCTCCGGACACTGCGAGAGGGCTGTACAAGCAATGATCACACGCACGGCACAGCGGACACACCAGGAACCGCGGTGTTGGCCGTTGAATGGCGCTAGCTGCGCAGCATTTGTGCACCGCTGCCGTCAGTGTCAGCCAGTTTTCCGTGGCACACGGAGCTCCATCGCAGTCTTTAACACTGGTAGCATGCCGCGACAGCGTGGACGTGAACCGTATGTGCAGTTGACGGACTTTGAGCGAGGGCGTATAGTGGGCATGCGGGAGGCCGGGTGGACGTACCGCCGAATTGCTCAACACGTGGGGCGTGAGGTCTCCACAGTACACCGATGTTGTCGCCAGTGGTCGGCGGAAGGTGCACGTGCCCGTCGACCTGGGACCGGACCGCAGCGACGCACGGATGCACGCCAAGACCGTAGGATCCTACGCAGTGCCGTAGGGGACCGCACCGCCACTTCCCAGCAAATTAGGGACACTGTTGCTCCTGGGGTATCGGCGAGGACCATTCGCAACCGTCTCCATGAAGCTGGGCTACGGTCCCGCCCACCGCTAGGCCGTCTTCCGCTCACGCCCCAACATCGTGCAGCCCACCTCCAGTGGTGTCGCGACAGGCATGAATGGAGGGACGAATGGAGACGTGTCGTCTTCAGCGATGAGAGTCGCTTCTGCCTTGGTGTCAATGATGGTCGTATGCGTGTTTGGCGCCGTGCAGGTGAGCGCCACAATCAGGACTGCATACGACCGAGGCACACAGGGCCAACACCCGGCATCATGGTGTGGGGAGCGATCTCCTACACTGGCCGTACACCACTGGTGATCGTCGAGGGGACACTGAATAGTGCACGGTACATCCAAACCGTCATCGAACCCATCGTTCTACCATTCCTAGGCCGGCAAGGGAACTTGCTGTTCCAACAGGACAGTGCACGTCCGTATGTATCCCGTGCCACCCAACGTGCTCTAGAAGTGTAAGTCAACTACCCTGGCCAGCAAGATCTCCAGATCTGTCCCCCATTGAGCATGTTTGGGACTGGATGAAGCGTCGTCTCACGCGGTCTGCACGTCCAGCACGAACGCTGGTCCAACTGAGGTGCCAGGTGGAAATGGCATGGCAAGCCGTTCCACAGGACTACATCCAGCATCTCTACGATCGTCTCCATGGGAGAATAGCAGCCTGCATTGCTGCGAAAGGTGGATATACACTGTACTAGTGCCGACATTGTGCATGCTCTGTTGCCTGTGTCTATGTGCCTGTGGTTCTGTCAGTGTGATCATGTGATGTATCTGACCCCAGGAATGTGTCAATAAAGTTTCCCCTTCCTGGGACAATGAATTCACGGTGTTCTTATTTCAATTTCCATGAGTGTATAATCCTGTACTCACTTTTCCAGGAGTCCTGTTCCTGCTGTCACCGAGCTTCACTAATTCCCACTATATCTAACTTCAACCTATCCATTTCCCTTTTCAAATTTTCTAACCTTCCTGCCCGATTAGGGATCTAACATTCCACGCTTCGAACCGTAGAATGCCAATTTTGTTTCTCCTGGTGACAACATCCTCCTGAGCAGTCCCCGCCCAGAGATCCGACTGGGGGACTATTTTACTTTCGGAATACTTTACCCAAGAGCATGTCATCATCATTTAACCAAATAGTAGTGTTACATGCCCTCGGGAAAAATTACAGCTGTAGTTTCTTCTTGCTTTCAGCAGTTTGTAGTACCAGCACAGCAAGGCAGTTGCGGTTAACGTTTCAAGGCCACATGAGCCAACCATCCAAACTGTTGCCCCTGCAACTACTGAAAAGGCTGCTGCCCCTCGTTGGGAACGATACATTTGTCTGGCCTCCCAACAGATACCCCTCCCTTGTGGTTGCACCTACGGTACGGCTATCTGTATCGCTGAGACACGCAAACCATCCCACCGATGGCTAGGTCTATGGTTCCTTATAGTAGATTTGTTTACTATAATGTTACATTTAATTTGTCAAGTCCAATATTTTGTATAAACATAGTTCAGTTATATAATATTTTTCAGTTATAAAAATAGGTACACCTATGTAGAAAACTGCTTGGGGAGGGGGGGGGGGGGTGGACGCAGATATCGTAGCCCTGCCAATGGCGCAGGATCACCTCGGTACGGCTCTTACCAGCATTGCACTCTGCCATCAGATCTACACAGATCGCTGCCTTTCCTGCTTTACAGCGCAGGCAAGCCTCCGACCTACACGTTCTGTGATGATGCGTGGACGTCCCACATCTTGTCGCCTATTCTTGGCTTCGCCGTCCTTCGACCAGCCTCCATAAATGTTCACGACAGGAGCATGCAAACAGGCGACCAGTCTCGCCTTTTTCGAGACGCTAGTTCCCTCACGCCATGTCATAATCGTCTGCCTTTTGTCAGAGTCGCTTATGTCCGTGTATTTCCCCATTTGCTGCCCGTTTCGTTCCTGCTCTGCGTATGTACCTCCCCTAACGTATCAAGTGGCCACAACACCAGCAGGAGGCATTCATTCTTGCGGTACACTGTGGTCATAATGTTTTATGCGCACCTACTAATTTAATTTCTGTTTTGCTTCTACAGTGACGTGGTAGAGCCGAGTCTGAACATACTGTGTCCATCGACTTGTAATTCGGCAGTGGATTTCATCTACTCTGAAAATTGATGCGGAAAGGATTCTTCTTATGTATTGGTTTCAAATGATAAAGGAACCTTATTAATACCACCCAAGTTTTCTAGACAAACATAATTTAAAAAAAAAATGCGTTATATCAGTCCTGGATCGCAAAAAAAAAAATGTAATGGAATTCCATGCAATAGTGACTCGACAATGGGATAATTGCACATTTGAAGGACAGATTTTTTGAGAGTCCGTTCTATTCACTAACTCTGTCACCCCCAAATTCCACCGGTTCCTGTATCTAAAGCAATTTGTGGCTGGACATTTTGTTCTATTGAAGACGCTGCAGAGGCCGTTCATAGGAAGTTTGCAGACTTCCGAGAATTGCATTTCAGTTGTAGAGCACAGCCACTGCCAAAACATATCCCTAGTACATTAACTGACTAGAGGACTATGGCAAAAAGTAAGTGCACTTCTAACATACAAGCTAAATTTTTCTTGGCTCAAAAAAAAAAAAAAAATTTACATTGTTCTCATATTATGTTCGCTTGTCAGCTGTGTGAACACACATACATATACGTAACATACACAACCCAAAGTGACTATCCGTGTGTGGGGTAAGCCACTCCAATGCAATTTAGCAGTCATAAAGTTTATAGTTTATTGTACCTCCACAGTTTATTTAGATTATTCCTACTCAAAGATTTGTGTTCATCTATTCCGTTTCTCTATCTACGAAAATATGCATGGAGACACTAATAGATAAAGCTGACGCTGTGACATTTCTGGAGAAATAATCAAAAGATTAGCTTCAATAACTTTACTATTACAGTAATGGTGGTCATTAACACATGATGCATACCAGCAGTATCTTCGTATACAAAATAGTTTAAGGTCAGATTCAGGATGCTGTTTTGGCATTTGAGTGTCTCTCTGGTTTCTAATCGATGGACAAATTTCAGACTTTCCTCGAATCATGTCTCCATTTTTGAAGCTACACCTCCGAACTGCAGGAGGAGTCTATTACTGATTTGGCAGAGAGAGCGGTATTTGGCCGGCTGTATGGCCGTGCGGTTCTAGGCGCTTCAGTCTGGAACCGCGTGACCGCTACGGTCGCAGGTTCGAATCCTGCCTCGGGCATGGATGTGTGTCATGTCCTTAGGTTAGTTAGGTTCAAGTAGTTCTAAGTTTTAGGGGACTGATGACCACAGATGTTAAGTCCCATAGTGCTCAGAACCATTTGAACCATTTTTAGAGCAGTATTTGTATCTGTGAGTGATTTAGCGATGAAAGTTAATCAGAATGGCCAGGCGGATGTTTGAAGTAAGTCTCCTTGGAATTCGAGGCCAGTAGATTAGTTAAAGTTGGCTTCTATCTAGGGAACTTCCAGATTACTCTCAGGGATTTCTCTTTGTGGCACTTCCTAGATTTGGCTGCTGGTTCCCCAAAGGACTGTTTCAAGTGTTTGCGTTTTTCAGTTGTAAATAAGACTATGCCCCAACAAAAACTAGCTTCTTTGTAGCAGGAATGCCAATGTATCTAGGCGTTTGCTGTTCAGCGATGGTCCTCCGCTGCCCAGTCAGTCTTTCAATGGGACAATCTCTTCAGACCAAAGCAGACACTTCAGTTATATCATACTAGTCCAGCTTTCGAGAAAGTCTCTCTACGTCCAGGTTGGAATAGCTCCATCTGGCAGTTGGAGCTCAAGCAGTAGCCTCTTATGTTCTTCCTCCACATAGAATTCAAGTGATAGGTGTAGTACAATCCAGAATATAAGTTTTCGAACCACTGACCAGGAACTGCAAGAAACAAGCCAAATTCTAAAAAAGGAAAATTTCTTCCAGCACTATAACTCTAAGTGACTATCTGTGTGCGGAGCGAGTCACTTTACTGCAGTTTAGGAGTCAAGAAAAGTATATATGATTACTAAGTTTAAAGTTTATTGTACCTCCACAGTTTTGCTGGTTCCCACAGCAAGAATTTGTGTTCACTTTTCCATTTCTTTATTTAGGAAGTTATGCATGGAGACAATAGCAGATAGCCTTTTTGTTCTGCTCACATCTGGCATCATTTGAGAATTGTTATTGCTGTTGTGGTCTTCAGTCCTGAGACTGGTTTGATGCAGCCCTCCATGTTACTCTATCCTGTGCAAGCTTCTTCATCTCCCAGTACCTACTGCAACAAACATCCTTCTGAATCTGCTTAGTGTATTCATCTCTTGGTCTCCCTCTACGATTTTTATCCTCCACGCCGCCCTCCAGTACTAAATTGGTGATCCCTTGAGGTCTCAGAATATGTCCTACCAAGCGATCCTTTCTTCTAGCCAAGTTGTGCCACAAATTTCTCTTCTCCCCAATTCTATTCAATACCTCCTCATTAGTTATGTGATCTACCCATCTAATCTCCAGCATTATTCTGTAGCACCACATTTCGAAAGCTTCTATTCTCTTCTTCTCCAAACTATTTATCGTCCATGTTTCACTTCCATACATGGCTACACTCCATACAAATACTTTGAGAAACGAATTCCTGACACTTAAATTTATACTCGATGTTAACAAATTTCTCTTCTTTAGAAACGCTTTCCTCGCCATTACCAGTCTACATTTTATATCCTCTTTACTTCGACCATCAGTAGTTATTTTGTTCCCCAAGTAGCAAAACTCCTTTACTACTTTAAGTGTCTCATTTCCTAATCTAATTCCCTCAGAATCACCCGACTTAATTCGACTACATTCCATTATCGCCGGCCGAAGTGGCCGTGCGGTTAAAGGCGCTGCAGTCTGGAACCGCAAGACCGCTACGGTCGCAGGTTCGAATCCTGCCTCGGGCATGGATGTTTGTGATGTCCTTAGGTTAGTTAGGTTTAACTAGTTCTAAGTTCTAGGGGACTAATGACCTCAGCAGTTGAGTCCCATAGTGCTCAGAGCCATTTGAACCATTTTTCCATTATCCTCGTTTTGCTTCTGTTGATGTTCATCTTATATCCTCCTTTCAAGACACTATCCATTCCGTTCAACTGCCCTTCCAAGTCCTTTGCTGTCTCTGACAGAATTACAATGTCATCGGCAAACCTCAAGGTTTTTATTTCTTCTCCGTGGATTTTAATACCTACTCCGAATTTTTCTTTTGTTTCCTTTACTGCTTGTTCGGTATACAGATTGAATAACATCTGGGATAGGCTACAACCCTGTCTCACTCCTTTCCCAACCACTGCTTCTCTTTCATGTCCCTCGACTCTTATAACTGCCATCTGGTTCCTGTACAAATTGTAACTAGCCTTTCGCTCCCTTTAATTTATCCCTGCCTTTAGAATTTGAAAGAGAGTATTCCAGTCAACATTGTCAAAAGCTTTCTCTAAGTCTACAAATGCTAGCAACGTAGGTTTGCCTTTCCTTAATCTATCTTCTAAGATAAGTCGTAGGGTCACTATTGCCTCACGTGTTCGAATATTTCTACGGAATCCAAACTGATCTTCCCCGAGGTCGGCTTCTACCAGTTTTTGCCTTCGTCTGTAAAGAATTCGAGAGGAAGTTTTTAAATTTATTTTTACAAGGGCAGTGAGAATGTTTGCGTACGGCGCGAGAAAAAAGTGACTTATCGACATCCACTGTTCATCTATGCAGGGTGATTCTTATTACCGTTTGGATACCTCCGAATCTATGTAGATGACGCTGGAGCCGCAGCTGTTGGGAAATACCCCAAAAGTGGATGACAAATTTTGAACATGGGGCGTCACCAAATGACGTGCCTCGCTGTATGTGGAGCGGTTGGGCTTTCCGATCCTGCCTTTCCGCTAGAGGGAAGTGCTACACATCGCACCACTAGGGCCCTCTGCTTTCGTTCCTGCATTATCTGATGTGATGCGGTAGCGCTCGCGATAGTAATTGTACAAGACTACGATGAGTCGGTCTACAGTTACGAAAACACAGTCGTCTAGCGGAGCGATATGTAGCAATGCCCTATACTGGCGAGCGCAGTATCGACAAGCCAAGCCACTCCACATGCGGCGAGTTAAATCATTTGATGAAGTCAGTTGTTCAACATTTGTCAACAACTTTTGGGGTATTTCCCGATATTTGCGGCCTTATGTCTCTTATATCAAATTACTTGTCTCAGCGTCGTCTTCAGAGTTTTCGTAAACGTTCGTAGGACTCACCCTGCATATCGCTTGTCTGAGTACATATGCGGTAAGCTGAGAGGGAAGCTCATGATTTGTACCTCACCTCACTCCTGCCCTCAAATACCTTGGCCTCACCCTCGACCGCCACCTCACCTGGACTCCCCATCTCCTTACCATCCAACACAAAGCTCAAAACCGCCTCCACCTCCTGAAACTCCTGTCCGGCTGGACGTGGGGTCTGCATCCTTCCACCATTCTTCACACCTACAAATCCTTGATCCACCCCATCCTCTGTTATGCCAGCGTAGCTTGGATTTCCGCTCCTCCCCGGTTCTACAAAGCAGTCCAAATCCTCGAACGCCATGCGCTCTGCCTCGCCTTCTGTATCCGCCTTCCGTCCCCCATGCGCATCCTCTACGACCTCATTCCCATCCCCCACCTTCTCCTTTTCCTTGAACACATCCGCACGCTATATATTGTCTGCCACCTTGATCCCCCTCACCCCTTGGTGTCTCCCTTCCTCTCCACCGCCAACCAGTAGCCGCGCCTTTACCGTTGTGTCCCACCTTCTCTCCATCTCCACACCCTCCATCTCCTTTCCCAACGAAACTTCCACCATCTACCCCTCCTGAATGATGAGCTTCGCCCTGACATCTAGCCTTCCTACCAACTCTAACCCCATTTTCCTGCCTCCTCCTCAGGGCTCCCTCTCCTCCCCCTTCCTCGTCCTAAGCGGCTTCCCCCTCCTACTCCCCCTCCCTCTCTTGTGCCCCCTATCAGTGTCTCTGCACTCCCTCCTGCCTTGCCTTCCCTCTTCATCTCCTGCCTCTTTGTGTACCTGCTGACGCCCCTACTCTCTTCATCCCACCACTTCCCCTGCTGCCCCTTGCTCTCTCCTCCTTTTCCATGCTCTCTGACATTTCCCTCGGCAGGTCACACCTGGCAGTTTTATTCTTCATCGTGTGTGCTCCAAATGGGTTTTAAGTGTGTTGTTCTGGAGTGTTTTAATACTGTGGCAGACTTTTAACCCGTGTGTGTGCATTCAGTGTCTTCTATGTGTTTCAAGAATCGCGCCAGCCGTTGGTGGCCGAGCAGTTCTAGGCACTTCAGTGTGGAACTGCGAGACTGCTATGGTCGCAGGTTCTAATCCTGCCTTGGGCATGGATGTGTGTGATGTCCTTAGGTTAGTTAGGTTTAAGTAGTTCTAAGTTCTAGGGGACTGATGACCTCAGATGTTAAGTCCCATCGTGCTCAGAGCCATTTGAACCATTTTTCAAGAATCGCCAAATGTGTTTTTTAACATTCTGGTGACTTTTTTAACTGTCGCCCATGAACCTCTCCATGTCAGTGTATTCTTACCTCCATTTTCTCCCCTTACTCTGTTTTATGTTCCTCTTTTTTATCGCATTATGTATGTAACATTTTATTCTTGTTTTAGATGTCATGTCAGTTGGCTGTAGCGTGGCGGATTGTGCCTCCCCTGCCCATATGGGGCAGGGGAATGAAATCACAATAAAGAAAAAAAAACAAAAAAAAAGAAACAAAAAAAAAAGCAAAAGAGGGAAGCTCACTGTAGTGCATTCGGTGACAAAGCTTCGGAATGGCTGCTGTAACTAGAAATTCCCTTGAAAAGGAGTTTTACACGTTGATTTGTTTGCACTAAGAAAATACTTTCACTGTTATATACAGTGAGTCATGAACGAGTAAAAATATAGGGTGTTTCACAATTCCTGTTACAGTCTTAGAAGGGTTGTGGAGGGGACTTAGTAGATAAAGTTTTGAGGAGGAACCAGTGTCCAGAAATCTACTGTTTGGATATAATATAAGTTTGTCGAGCGTTCCACTTTCAAATCACCCGCTTTACGGTACTGGCACGAACTGAGAAAAGGGCGCCGTCGTCAGTTCCTGTTATTATGACGCTATATACTATTTTCGTCCGACTACAACAACACCTGCGAGAAATTGGTACGTCCGCAACCAGGAGGGTTGACTGTGATGCTGCTTGGGCACGCTGCACTCTCACCTTTCAAGAGGACGTCCTTCATAACGTAGAAGAGAACCCGATGAGGACATTTCGAAATATTTACCATGTCGTGGGCTTCTGTGGAGCACACAGGACAGAGATTGTGTCCGCTGTTGGAGTACCGAGAAGCGGGAATCTCAAAGTGATCCGACATTCAAAAAATGGTTCAAATGGCTCTGAGCACTATGGGACTTAACGTCGGAGGTCATCAGTCCCCAAGAACTTAGAACTACTTAAACCTAACTAACCTAAGGACGTCACACATCCATGCCCGATGCAGGATTCGAACCTGCGACCGTAGCGGTCGCGCGGTTCCAGACTGTAGCGCCTAGAACCGCTCGGCCACCTCGGTCGGCCATCTGACATTCAAATTTATTTATATCTGAAAGGTACATTTCCGGTCATGAGGTACTTATCAAAATTTGATTACTAAGTCCTTCCTACAACATTCAGAAGCCTTAGATAGGAATTGTGAAAACTAACTTTTCTGGCGAGGACCACATGCCATGAACAAATCAAGATCCAAACACAAGGAAATTACAGACACTGGCTGCGAGTAGGCACTGATTCAGATTAATTGTGAAAATTGAAAATTCGTCCCGGACTGGGATCGGAGTCCAGGTTTCGTGTTTGCTAGGCAGACACGCTGACCACTGCGCCATCTGGACACAGTGGCCATCGCAATTGCAATCAATGCTCACTTCTAACAATGTTTGTAATTCTTTGTGTCGTAATTCATAAACCAGACACCCCCCCCCCCCCACCACACACACACACGGCTCGAATTCTTACGGGAACTGACAAAATGACGCGAATAATGAGATTAATGGACAAGGGATACTACATTCGTAGTGTAAGGATAGGCTGAGAATTTGGGTCCGACGGAACTGCAATGATCACTGAATGGCACAGTGGTCACTGAATCTTCCTAGTAAGCAAGAGACCTGGGTGCGAATTCCTGTCTGCCAAAACTTTTCGACCTTCCCCATTGATTTAAACTAATGCTCATTTGCAGCCAATGTCTCTAAATCCTTTGTGTCTTAATTCATAGTGGCTGCTGGATCAGAATGGTGTCTGTTCTTCCGGACATGTCCGAAAAAAGCAGACTCCACATATATGGAAATAATTCGTGAATGGCCAATAATCTCTTCAGTGAAGATGCACACCATGTTCGAACTCTAACAGGAATCGGCGAAATGACGCGAGTAATATGGATTACGCGCAAGGGACACTACGTACGTAGTTTGTGGACAGGTTGAGAATTTGGGTCTGGCGGGAGGGGTTCTAGGGTATTCTGTGCAGCTGCGATGACCACTGTGTCGGGATGGCGCAGCGGTCAGTACATCTGTCAAGTAAGCAGAAGACCTGGGTTCGAATCCCAGTCAGTCACGTATTTTCAGCATTCCCATTGATTTAAACCAATGCCCCTTCGTAGCAAATGTTTGCAATTCCATTGTATCTTGATTCATAGTGGTTACTGGATCAAAATGGTGTGTGTTCTTTCGGACATGTTCGAATTTACATTCGCCATATGCAGGGTGGTCCATTGATAGTGACCGGGCCAAATATCTCACGAAATAAGCATCAAACGAAAAAACTACAAAGAACGAAACTCGTCTAGCTTGAAGGGGGAAACCACATGGCGCTGTGGTTGGCCCGCTAGATGGCGCTGTCATAGGTCAAACGTATATCAACTGCGTTTTTTAAAATAGGAACCTCCATTTTTATTACATATTCGTGTAGTACGTTAAGAAATATGAATGTTTTAGTTGGACCACTTTTTCGCATTGTGGTAGATGGCGCTGTAATAGTCACAAACGTATAGGTACATGGTATCACGTAACATTCCGCCAGTGCAGACGGTATTTGCTTCGTGATACATTACACATGTTCAAATGAAGTGTTTACCAATTGCAGAAAATGTCGATATCGTGTTGATGTATGGCTATTGTGATGAAAATGCCCAACGGGCGTGTGCTATGTATGCTGCTCGGTATCCTGGATGACATCATCCTAGTGTCCTGACCTTTCGCCGTATAGGTACGTTATTTAAGGAAACAGGAAGAGTTCAGCCACATGTGAAACGTCAACCACGATCTACAACAAATGATGATGCCCAGGTAGGTGTTTTAGCTGCTGTCGCGGCTAATCCGTACGTCAGTAGCAGACAAATTGCGCGAGGATCGGGAATCTCAAAAACGTCGGTGTTGAGAATGCTACATCAACATCGACTGCACCCGTCTCATATTTCTACGCACCAGGAATAGCATGGCGACGACTTTGAACGTCGTGTACAGTTCTGCCACTGGGCACAAGAGAAGTTGCAGGACGCTGACAGATGTTTTGCACGCGTTCTATTTAGTGACGAAGCGTCATTCACCAACAGCGGTAACGTAAACCGGCATAATATGCACTATTTGGCAACGGAAAATCCACGATGGCTGGGACAAGTGGAATATCAGCGACCATGGCGGGTTAATGTACGGTGCGGCATTATGGAAGGAAGGATAATTGGCCCCCATTTTATCGATGGCAATCTAAATGGTGCCATGTATGCTGAATTCCAACGTAATGTTACTACAAGATGTTTCACTGCATGACTGAATGGCGATGTACTTCCAACATGATGGATGTCCGGCACATAGCTCGCGTGCGGTTGAAGCGGTATTGAATAGCATATTTCATGACAGGTGGATTGGTCGTCGAAGCACCATACCATGGCCCGGACGTTCACCGGATTTCTTTCTGTGGGGAAAGTTGAAGGATATTTGCTATCGTGATCCACCGACAACGCCTGACAACATGTGTCAGCGCATTGTCAATGCATGTGCGAACATTACGGAAGGCGAACTACTCGCTGTTGAGAGGAATGTCGTTACACGTATTGCCAAATGCATTGAGGTTGATGGACATCATTTTGAGCATTTATTGCATTAACGTTGTATTTACAGGTAATCACGCTGTAACAGCATGCGTTCTCAGAAATAAGTTCACAAAGGTACATGTATCACACTGGAACAACCGAAATAAAATGTTCAAACGTACCTACGTTCTGTATTTTAATTTTAAAAACCTACCTGTTACCAGCTGTTCGTCTAAAATTGTGAGCCATATGTTTGCGACTATTACAGTGCCATCTATCACAAAGTGAAAAAGTGGGGTTTCTATTTTTAAAAATGCAGTTGATATCCGTTTGATCTATGGCAGCGCCATCTAGCGGGCCAACCATAGCGCCATCTGGTTTCCCCCTTCAAGCTAGACAAGTTTCGTTCTTTGTAGTTTTTTTTGTTTGACGCTTATTTCGTGAGATATTTGGCCCGGTCATGATCAATGGAACCTTTGTTATTTTTTTTCTCTGTTTACAAGTGTAAAGGTGAGTGAGGTACGCTGTCTGGGTGTGGGCTGGGTTCTCTGTCCAAGTTGGGGAATGTGTACAGCAGCAGAGCCGGCTCCTGGTGAAGATATAACAACTCCTTATTAGTTATTTTCCAATTCATAAAAAGACATTCTTCTGATTGCGCCCCATTTCCTGGCGCGGTCCGGAGTTCCCCAGTAATATCCCGGTGTCGTAGCTGCAGACGTTGACGTATAGCAGTCGCCGTGAACGCGCTGCTCGGGAAACAGAACGCGACACTGGCGTCTCTGGTATGCGAGGCTAGATGAGAAGCAGGATGCGACCGTGTGGCCAACAGGTCTTTTCTAATGAGGAAGGTCGCGTCGTTCTAGTAACACGGCGATGGCGTTGCCCGGAGTCGATGTCTGGACCTACAGTGAGGAGCAGGGGTGGGCGGAGGGCGCGGTGTTGCCTTCCCGGGCTGGACAGGCAGGCACATGTCCCTCCTTCGAGGTCCGGTGACGACAGAGTTCACAGCGAGGATTCCCGGTTGGCACATAACAGAAGCCGGGTGTGGCCCTGCCAAGCCCCAGTATGATGTACTCGGCTGATCCAGTGTGCTTGTTGCTGGGTCTGAATTCTCAAAACGTCTGCATTTGTGGACCATCTTGAACCATATGGAACATGATAATGATGATGATGTTTGGTTTGTGGGGCGCTCAACTGCGCTGTTATCAGCGGCCGTACAATTTCCCAACCTTTGCTCAGCCCAATTTCGCCACTTTCCTGGATGATGATGAAATGATGAGGACAGCACATACACCCAATCTCGAGGCAGGTGAAAATCCCTGACCCCGCCGGGAATGGAACCCAGGACCCTGTGCTCAGGAAGCGAGAACGCAACCGCGAGACCACGTGCTGCGGACCACCTGGAATGACCGATGTCTGGCGTAATAGCTGACGACGCGGAACTCAATCGAGCCGGAGTGGCTCCTCGAAGGCTGGACTCAGGACATTGTTACCCGTGACGGTGTCACGGAAATCTTGCTGCTGCTGAAGGGTGCTGATCAAGCAGGAGCGACGGCCGGCTGCGCCCGATGTCCGTGGCTTGTGGCCTGATTTCGGCGCTCGCGGTTCAAAATGGTTCAAATGGCTCTGAGCACTATTGTACTTAACATCTTAGGTCATCAGTCCCCTAGAACTTAGAACTACTTAAACCTAACTAACCTAAGGACATCACACACATCCATGCTCGAGGCAGGATTCGAACCTGCGACCTAGCAGTCCCGCGGTTCCGGACTGCAGCGCCTAGAACCGCACGGCCAACGCGGCCGGCAGGAGCTCGCGGTCCGACAATGCAGGAGCCGATCGAGCAGTGCAGTGACTAGTATCTGATGTCTGGGTTCTAACTTATGCTCCATGTTCTCCTATAGTTTTGTCCCGTTACATAAGATGAAATTCGCCATTTAGCGAGACAATCAAGAACCACAATATCTGGAAAGGAAATATTATCCTCGCACAGATGAATCCATGTCATACCGAAGCCTTGATCTGAAGCACTGAGGAAATACGGGGAGCGCCCCTTCTCATCGTAGAAAGCGAACACTCGTGTAAAGATTTGTGAAAAACGCTTTGGCGATAGGGACTGAGTGTACATTGTCGGCTCATTTAAAGTCTGGCCTATAAACTGAAAGAGTGGTCGATTCATACTCCTGCAACGCGCTCAAGTTTCCTCTCAGTTTACTCAAGAGTTAGCGTGCTTTCGAAAGCTCCCTTTCCATTTCTCGATTTCATGAAATTCAATTTCATTCGCATTCCTTTAGTTGTGAACAGCGGAAATAAAATTATTGGGTTCAGTGAGTGATACTACGAACGTAAAGTATTTCCTCGGTGAAGACTTACTCGTATACAGGGTGAATCAGCCAAAACTTTTACTGTAGATATTGCGGAAATGAAAAGCGCTATTAATGCACGGTTTTCACAGAATGGATTGGTAGTCATGATCCCTATTGTTAGCTAATAGACAGAACGTAGTAATACTTAGAAAGTGTATTTGTTGCGCAAACATACACTTTTTTAAAGGGAACAATGCCAGTTTACACTAACAAAATAAAAGTAGGGTAAATTAGAAAGTCGGTGCCGTTTGTTGCAGGATTCTAGTGCGAGTCGTTTACGAGATATCGTATTTTAAAAAGTTTCCACAAAGACACTTGGTTGTGCCTTTTCACCTGCATAGTTGCTAGGAACGATGTGCTTACAGTGTGCTTGCGTGTTCCCTGAGTTCACTGCGACTTACTAGCCAGTTAGAGGGTGACAGTCCAAGCAGTAGTTCGTGGGTTGACGATCGGATTTACCAATGCAGAAAAAGGCGACATGCTCACGGTGTATGGAAAGTACACTCCTGGAAATGGAAAAAAGAACACATTGACACCGGTGTGTCAGACCCACCATACTTGCTCCGGACACTGCGAGAGGGCTGTACAAGCAATGATCACACGCACGGCACAGCGGACACACCAGGAACCGCGGTGTTGGCCGTCGAATGGCGCTAGCTGCGCAGCATTTGTGCACCGCCGCCGTCAGTGTCAGCCAGTTTGCCGTGGCATACGGAGCTCCATCGCAGTCTTTGACACTGGTAGCACGCCGCGACAGCGTGGACGTGAACCGTATGTGCAGTTGACGGACCTTGAGCGAGGGCGTATAGTGGGCATGCGGGAGGCCGGGTGGACGTACCGCCGAATTGCTCAACACGTGGGGCGTGAGGTCTCCACAGTACATCGATGTTGTCGCCAGTGGTCGGCGGAAGGTGCACGTGCCCGTCGACCTGGGACCGGACCGCAGCGACGCACGGATGCACGCCAAGACCGTAGGATCCTACGCAGTGCCGTAGGGGACCGCACCGCCACTTCCCAGCAAATTAGGGACACTGTTGCTCCTGGGGTATCGGCGAGGACCATTCGCAACCATCTCCATGAAGCTGAGCTACGGTCCCGCACACCGTTAGGCCGTCTTCCGCTCACGCCCCAATATCGTGCAGCCCGCCTCCAGTGGTGTCGCGACTGGCGTGAATGGAGGGACGAATGGAGACGTGTCGTCTTCAGCGATGAGAGTCGCTTCTGCCTTGGTGCCAATGATGGTCGTATGCGTGTTTGGCACCGTGCAGGTGAGCGCCACAATCAGGACTGCATACGACCGAGGCACACAGGGTCAACGCCCGGCATCATGGTGTGGGGAGCGATCTCCTACACTGGCCGAACACCACTGGTGATCGTCGAGGGGACACTGAATAGTGCACGGTACATCCAAACCGTCATCGAACCCATCGTTCTACCATTCCTAGACCTGCAAGGGAACTTGCTGTTCCAACAGGACAATGCACGTCCGCATGTATCCCGTGCCACCCAACGTGCTCTAGAAGGTGTAAGTCAACTACCCTGGCCAGCAAGATCTCCGGATCTGTCCCCCATTGAGCATGTTTGGGACTGGATGAAGCGTCGTCTCACGCGGTCTGCACGTCCAGCACGAACGCTGGTCCAACTGAGGCGCCAGGTGGAAATGGCATGGCAAGCCGTTCCACAGGACTACATCCAGCATCTCTACGATCGTCTCCATGGGGGAATAGCAGCCTGCATTGCTGCGAAAGGTGGATATACACTGTACTAGTGCCGACATTGTGCATGCTCTGTTGCCTGTGTCTATGTGCCTGTGGTTCTGTCAGTGTGATCATGTGATGTATCTGACCCCAGGAGTGTGTCAATAAAGTTTCCCCTTCCTGGGACAATGAATTCACGGTGTTCTTATTTCAATTTCCAGGAGTGTATATTGAGAATTAAGTTCGTTCTTGTGCGGTGTATGTGCCAAGATATCGCAATAACCGTCAACCATCTCGGCATTTATTTATTAACCTCTTCAACCAGTTACGTGAAAGTGGTTGTGTAATACCTGGATAATGTAACAGTAGAAAACAAGTGCCGACATAGAAAGAGGAAAGTAATGTTCTTGACGATGCTGCAGTTGATACACACGTCAGCTCTCGCACAATCGCACGAGGAAATGGAATGAGTCAGGCAAGTGTACTAAGCGTTCTCCATCGACATAGGTTCCATCCCTGTCCTTCTCTCTCCATAAAGAGCTGCATGAAAATTGTTATGAGAATCGTGTTAATTTCCGTACATGGGCGTTAAGACAGGGTTCTGCAGATATATCATGTATCTTCTTTAGTAATGAAGCCATATTTCCCAATAATCGTCAGATAAACTGCCGAAACATGCACTGTTGGTCTGTTGACAATCCCTGTTGGCTACGTCACGTGGAACGTCAGCGTCCATGAAGTAAAAATGTGAATGTCTTGTGACGAGGGCCTCCCGTCGGGTAGACCGTTCGCCAGGTGCAAGTCTTTGGATTTCACGCCACTTCGGCGACTTGCGCGTCAATGGGGATGAAATGATGATGATTAGGACAACACAACACCCAGTCCCTGCGCGGAGAAAATCGCCGACCCAGCCGGGAATCGAACTCGGGCCCTTAGGATTGACATTCTGTCACGCTGACCACATTTTTTTGTGTTTGATCGTTGCAGACGTCACATGACATCCGTTCATGTTCGTTGTTGAGCGTTTCACTCAGGTTTCTTTCTATTTATTTTTTATTACAAATTATGTGGCCGTTTTCCGTAAGTTTCAAGAGCAGTATTGTAGTTGTAAATGAGAGACTACGCAATTGTAAGTTCTGTACCCGTCGGTGTGCATAAAATTTATTAACCATTTTACTACCAGGTCTCACGCCCATTTTTCGGTACTGTACACAGGCGCCAGTCAGCGTGACCGAGCAGTTCTAGGCGCTTCAGTCTGGAACCGCGCAACCACTACGGTAGCAAGTTCTAATCCTACTTCGGGCATAGATGTCTGTGATGTCCTTAGATTCGTTAGGTTTAAGTAGTTATAAGTTCTAGGGGACTGATGACCTCAGATGTTAAGTCCCATAGTGCGCAGAGCCATTTGAAATATTTTTTTTGTACACAGGCTAAAGCGGTTGGTTATTTTCTCAGGCGCGCAATTGTAAGTGTTGAGACTTGAGTTCTGTATGCGAATCTCGATACAAAACAGTAATCTATAGAGTGTATTCACCGGTAATCACTAAGACGTCTTCTTCCCAGTTAGGCTATGGAACTATATTTGGGAGAGGGGAGGTGTACTGCCTTCAATGGAATGAGATGCAGTCCATTCAGACGTGTTCATCCTGATCTTAAAAAGCTTTGCGAAATAGAATTCAAAGCAAACGGCGTGGTTTTCCTAAAAACGTCGTTTCTTGCCATACTGCTGCAAGAATTCAAAGACTCACCTGAAGTATCAAACGCGAGTTATTCGATCAATATCAGAACATTCTGCGACATCGAAAAGGAGCTACAGTGACGTTCCAAAAACGCTGAGGAACTTCGAGACGTATCATGCCGAAGTTCGCTACCGGTGGAGCTCCACGAGGATATACACAGAAGTTCGCCAATCACCTTGAATGTCACAAGCAATTACGTTGAGAAGTGACCTGACGAAGCAACTTTAGTGCAAGTGAAAAAATTATTCCATGTGCTACACTACTGGCCATTAAAATTGCTACACAAAGATGAATTGCAGATGATAAACGGGTATTCATTGGACAATTATATTATACTAGAACTGACATGTCATTACATTTTCACGCAATTTGGGTGCATAGATCCTGAGAAATCAGTACCCAGAACAACCACCTCTGGCCGAAATAGCGGCCTTGATACACCTGGGCATTGAGTCAAACAGAGCTTGGATGGCGTATACAGGTACAGCTGCCCATGCAGCTTCAACATGATACCACAGTTAATCAAGAGTAGTGACTGGCGTATTGTGACGAGCCAGTTGTTCGCCCACCATTGACCAAACGTTTTCAGTTAGTGAGAGATCTGGAGTATGTGCTGGCCAGGGCAACAGTCGAACATTTTCTGTATCCAGAAAGGCCCGTACAGGACCTGCAACATGAGGTCGTGCATTGTCCTGCTGAAATGTAGGGTTTCGCAGGGATCGAATGAAGGGTAGAGCCACGGGTCGTAACACAGCTGAAATGTAACGTCCACTGCCGTCAATGCGAACAAGAGGTGACCGAGACGTGTAAACAATGGCACCCCATACCATCACACCGTGTGATACACCAGTATGGCGATGACGAATACACGCGTCCAATGTGCGGTAACCGAGACGTCGCCAAACACCGATGCCACCATCATGATGCTGTAAACAGAACCTGGATTCATCCGAAAAAATGACGTTTTGTCATTCTTGCACCCAGGTTCGTCGTTGAGTACACCATCGCAGGCGCTCCTATCTGTGATGCAGTGTCAAGGGTAACCGCAGCCATGGTATCAGAGCTGATAGTCCTTGCTACTGCCAACGTCGTCGAACTGTTCGTGCAGATGGTTGCTGTCTTGCAAACGTCCCCATCTGTGGACTCAGGGATCGAGACGTTGCTGCACGATCCGTTACAGCCATGCGGAAAAGATGCCTGTCATCTCGACTGCTAGTGATACGAGGTCGTTGGGATGCGGCACGGCGTTCCGTATTACCCTCCTGAACCCACCGATTCCATATTCTGCTAACAGTCATTGGATATCGACCAACCCGAGCAGCAATGTCGTGATACGATAAACCGCAATCGCGACAGGCTACAATCCGACCTTTATGAAAGTTGGAAACGTGATGGTACGCATTTCTCCTCCGTACACGAGGCATCACAACAACGTTTCACCAGGCAACGCCGGTCAACTGCTGTTTGTGTATGAGAAATTGGCTGGAAAATTTCCTCATGTGAGCACGTTGTAGATGTCGCCACCGGCGCCAACATTGTGTGAATGCTCTGAAAAGCTAATAATTTGCATATCACAGTATCTTCTTCCTGTCGGTTAAATTCCGCGGCTGTAGGACGACCTCTTCGTGTTGTAGCAATTTTAATGGCCAGTAGTGTAGTTATTGGGTAGATACAATCGCAGAGTACTATCTCTGAATATTCACCTCAGCTGATACTAGCAATATGACTATGCTCTTTTGCCCGATCTCTGTTGTCTCATGATGCGTGCAGGACAAAGCTGGGAGATGGCCTTCAGAACGCACTTTAGGCTCCTTTGTTGTGCTCGGTATCTGACGGTTCCCTGCTCCAGCATGCGAGCTAAATAAAGAATCCCTTGCATGAGCTAGCAGGTGTTCCGCTAAACATAACAAGAGCGAGGTTGCAAAAGAAACGCGGAGAAAAAAGCGCCGTAAAAGTTGATCGCCAACAGGTCCTTGGCTACGTCCCACCTGTCGTCTGTTTGCCCCGCACTGCTGCCTCGCTACCACCCATCAATAACAACCGACTCATTCTAATACGGCACACCGCCGAAAAGAAACTGACAGCAACATTGTTTGCGGCGGTTTGGCGCTACGATTTACCTTTCCCAGGTGGAATTTAATGGCCTCATTGTTCGTCGTTATTTTTATCACAACGACATTTTTTATTTATTGTCATTTTATTCTCCAACCTGTAATGGGGGAATGTTAAATACTAGCGGCTCAACTGTCTAAAGGTCAAAGTAATTAACAAAGTATAGTCTATTTATTTTGTAAACGATATCATTTACGTGATTAGCAGTTTCATTTTTAACATTAAAAACCTGATAAGAGATAAGATTCCAGTTTCGACTTCTGGTCCGGTTCACAGTTTTAATCTGCAAGTAACTTGAGAACTGCCAATTAGTTTTCTATTATTTGAGATCGTAACAATTAGTTTCGGTTCGAAGAAAATGATATTGAATTTGCGGGACTGACCTTTCACAGCCACCGAGAGGATTAGTATAATGTTTATGACACTCAAAAATGGCTCTGAACACTATGGGACTTAACTTCTGAGGTCATCAGAACCCTAGAACTTAGAACTACTTCAACCTCACTAACCTAAGGACATCACACACATCCATGCCCGAGGCAGGATTCGAACCTGCGACCGTAGCGCTAGCGCGGTTCCAGACTGTAGTGCCTAGAACCGCTCGGCCACTCCGGCCGGCTTATGACACTCGACTCGCAGACTTGAGCAACGGGGTTTAGTTTTCTTCGATGGTCGCAAATCACTTAAGGTGAGCAAATGGAATCGCAAATTTGTTAAGTTATGGAAGATCCTTTCTATTACTCTTACTTTTCTAATTAAGCCACCTCACATTCAACAGGGTGAAAAGTATTTAAACCGACAAACTCTGGGAGGTTATAGGGGACATCAAAACAATTATTTTTCCCTAATGTCATTTTCTCCTATGAGGAGTATTTAAACCGGCAGAGGAAGATTTCTCTGGTAGCAAATTAATTAAACCAACAAAGACTTTTCATTTTTTTATGACCAAGACACAACACATTAACACAACCCAATTTCAATTACAGTAGATTTTCAAAAATGCCTCCACTGACACGTAAACAAAGGTTACACCGTCGGATCATGTTCTGTCTGACACGGGCAGAAACCCCAGGAGTATCGTGAGTTGTTCCTGCTGCTGCTCCTATCAGGGCAACCAGATCCTCTTCTGATGCAACAGGAGTTACGTAATCAATGTTGCGCATCTCTCCCCACACAAAAAATCCAGAGGGGACATATCTGGGGATCGAGCAGGCCATGGTACAGGACCACCTCTGCCAATCCACTTTTCTGGGATCCGTCGGTCCAGGAATAGACGCACACGACGACTGAAATGTGCCGGCGCCCCGTCATGTTGGAATCACATGCATTGTCTTGACGGGAGCGTCACGTCTTCCAGCGATTCTGGCAATGCTCTGGCGAGAAAATTGTAATAGTGCTGCCATTTAATGGCCTAGGTAGCAGGGCCAATTAAACAGTCCCCAACAACACCGACCCACGCATAAACGAAGAACCGCCCTGGATGGGCGCTAGTAACTGTGGCATGTGGGTTATCCTCACTCCAAACATCCGAATTGTGCATGTTGAAGACTCCATCACGCCCGAACGTTGCTTCATCGGTAAACAACACAGAGGATGGAAATGTAGGATGCATTTCACACTGTTCCAGGTACCACTGCGAAAACTGTGCTCTGGGTGGATAATCAACTGGTTCCATGTTGTGGACACGCTGTAAGTGAAATGGATGTAACAATTCCTCTCGAAGGACTGTTCTTACATTCGTCTGATTCTTCCCCATGTTACGTGCAATTGCACGAATCCTGATTGACGGATCCCGCTCCACATGCTGCGAGACAGCTTCCTCAAATTGCAGCGTTCTTACTGTGCGACGGCGTCCCTGTCCAGGTAATCTGCTAAATGGCCAGGTCTCACGCAGACGTTGGTACACAGCAGCAAAAGTCGTATGATGCGGGATGCGGCGATTAGGATATTGTTATTGATAAACCCGCTGTGCGGCACGTCCTTTGTGGTGCGCTACGTAGTACGCACCAACCGTATCAGCGTAATCACCCCACGTTTATCGCTCCATTAGTAAACAGAGACAATGCACTACTACACTGGTGGACAGCAGCTGCCTACAGCTGAAGAGCGTAATACGCCCTCTAACAACTGAAGATCGTAATACGGCCTCCCCCGGTTTAAATAATCCTCATAGGAAAAAATGACATCAGGAAAAATATTTGTTTTGATGTCCCCTACAACCTCCCAGAGTTTGTCGGTTTAAATACTTTTCACCCCGTATAATGACCCAGTCGAGGCGGCATTGGACTTTAAATCTCCCTCTGCGTCAGAGTCTTCTTCTTAATCGCAAGTAACATATTTTGGATGAAATAAAGCGTTAATCTGAAATCAGTTTAATTCACCCTAAGACCTTTAAATAACTATGTTGAACCCCTTAATAATAAAATAAGGCCAGGAGCGCTATTAGTTACAGTATTGACGTCTTTGGAACGAACTAAAACGAGTTTCTCTATGTGTTAGGTCCCGTAGTACAAAAACACAAAAGGCTTCTGATTTCATGGAGACTGTATGAGAACCAGAAATACATATCACTGCCGAAACCCTGTAGTTACCAATAACTAGCGCTCAATGAATGTGATCACAAGTCTAGGAGAGGTGGTGGCTCTGATGGCGTGCTACTACTAGGTGTACTGTTGTTGCTCTTCTACATCCACGCACCACCCACGCCAAACGTTACTCTACAACTCTAATGTGGATGATATCCCAATCGACGTAACGTAACTCATGTGAGCACTAACGATTCAGCTCTGATTGCGTACGCCAAGCCACTTCGCTCGATACAGGTTTTTTCGCAAAAGGTATTTTACTTTTATTTTGGATACTGTTATATGTTCTGTCCACATAATCCCGCATAGCGTAGGAAGACAAGGCGGTCGGCCGACAGAGTGGTCTTCAGGGTCCGATTGAGAATTTCTTTTGGATTTTTATTTTTTATTTGTTTATCTATATTCACACAAGGATCATCTCACAACGGTATTCGAATTGTCAAGGTAATACAGTGCAGTTCACAAGCTCAAAATATACAACACACAGAATACGTAGCGTATTTCATGAAGCTAGTACAGGTGATCTATGAGAATGGGATACGTGGTCGGCCGTAGCCTTGATTAAGGAACATCCGCGCATTTGCATTAGTGATTTAGGAAAACAACGGTAAACCCAAGTCAGGTTGGCCAGATAGAGTAACACCATCCTCCCGAATATGAGTTCAGTGAAGTCCGCAGCTCGTGGTCGTGCGGTAGCGTTCTCGCTTCCCACGCCCGGGTTCCCGGGTTCGATTCCCGGCGGGGTCAGGGATTTTCTATGCCTCGTGATGACTGGGTGTTGTGTGATGTCCTTAGGTTAGTTAGGTTTAAGTAGTTCTAAGTTCTAGGGGACTGATGACCATAGATGTTAAGTCCCATAGTGCTCAGTGCCAGTTCAGTGCCTTAACAGCTGCACTGCCTCATTCCATTGGTTCCATAGTTCGTTTCAAGAAACTCTTAATATAAAACATAGCTCCATTCTTCATTGCAGCTCACACTAAGGACATCCGCAAATGACACCTGGACTGTGAAGATACTGCTGTGCTCATTGTACCAACTCTAGTCTGTTCGCCGGCCCTGTGGCCGAGCGGTTATAGCCGCTTCAGTCTGGAGCCGCGCGACCGCTACGGTCGCAGGTTCGAATCCGCCTCGGGCATGGATGATGTCCATAGGTTAGTTAGGTTTAAGTAGTTCTAAGTTCTAGGGGACTGATGACCTCAGATGTTAAGTCCCACAGTGCTCAGAGCCATTTGAACCATCTAGTCTGTTCAGAAAGTGACTAATTCCCGCACATATTCAAGTATGCTCCTCTGTCCACCTGAAAAACTGAGTCAGCATCTCCCCGTGATGAATGAGATGTTGAATTCAGGAGAATGACAAGGCAATACGCATATTTCACATCTTGACAAATGATTTACTAGTGAAAGCAGTAAACTTTGATCATGTACTGAAATGCGAGAGGGTGTTGTAGGCTATCCCCTTTCCTTACTACCCACTACTCTGAGTCCTTTACGTAATCACTGTCTATGTTCTACAGCGTCGTCGTATGAGCTTCCCGAACATATGTTCCTATCAACATGCTTCTCCAGTCACATTCCAGAATATTTTGAGGTATTTCAATATCATTTTAAAACTCCCTGCAGGGAGCGAATACATGCAAAAGTGGAGCCAGCAACCGCAGGGGCATAGCTATATTGCCCCGAAGCCCAGAATGTGTGAAGAGAAATAAGTGCATCTGTTAGGAGAACAATCAGTTTAGCTCCGATACTGTGCATTATCCCGCCTCATAATCCCTATATTTCCATCATGTTATTATATGTGCCTCAATAATGCGTAGTAACCATGTAATGCACTGACAACTTACTCGCTTTTGTTGTGCATATCCTGTTGCGACAGTGGTTATATTTCAGGCACAGGTGGAGGTTTTATATATGGGACAGAGTAATCATACCAGTTTGACTGCATGTAGCACCAATATTTCCGCTCGTTTTATAAGCTGACAGGGACAGCTGGCAGGCTTTTCCTCTACACGGACAAGCCTTAAAGCCTTCACCTTTCACTGTCATGTTAAATTTCTATGTTTTCTAACTTGTAATAGGCTCGTATTCGTGTCATTGATGTTTTGTAGTGACACCTGAGTTATTAAAATAACAGAATCTGGCAAAAATTTGTAACAAGGTAATCGCAAGTATAAGAATGCTCATTAGTTTGACTTCTGGGGTACCAGACCAGTTTGGAAACGAATGACGGAGTAACTGTCTTGCTGAGTCCATGGCGTCGGCGGTATAACTTAAACCTCAGTTTGAAATATTTTGAAACATTTACATTCACTCTCATTTTGCAAAGATACACGCACTTACAATACTGGTACAGATGGTGTCAGTACTTACGTTAGGTACGATCTTGTTGTCTTTCTCGGCGAACTAAACTAATATAAAGCTTTCGGGTTTCCAGCAGAGTGAGTTCGTCGAAATGGACGTTTCGATGAGTGTCACTGCGCCAAAAGATTATGGCAGTTACACTCATCTAAACGACGCACGCCTTCGACGAACCTGCTCGGCTGGAAACCTGAGGGCTTTTTATTTCTGTTAGTGTTGTCCTGGTTGAAAAACGCACACAGCCGACCGTTTCGGTTCGTTGTGCCATACGTCCATACATTCAGTATCCAATCTAATGCGTCACGTCTCCTACAGTGGATCCGAGCAATGGTTTTGAAAATTAAATTCGCGTTAGACTGACTGCACAGTTCTAAACTGTGAGATTCTATGTCGTTTTTGACATATTTCAGGCAACTACGCTCACCCGTGTTGTTTAACATTTGATCGTTAGTTTTCTGGTTAATCGTTATTCAGTAATTTTGATACACAACTTTTACCATGTGACCTGTGAATGGAAAAAAGTATCATGTTTAGATCTTGAGCTCCAGTCGACGTCTAGGTGATTGAATACAGGTCACTGGTTCGTATTGGACAAGCATCGTAAAGTCTTTATTCAAGGAACCACCCCTGCAATGGAATGAAGTAATTTAGATGCAGCCTAGTAAAACCTAATTCATGTGGGACGTATAAGGACTTGAAACACGTCCCACACATCACAAGTCCAAGCACTGTATTACCTCATTCGGTGTTTACTCTCAAGAACATCACTTCTGTAGGCTCTTCACCGTACGATCTTCTGGGGATATTGGAAGATATATACTCTTCCTGAACGTCAATCTTTCGAGGGAGTTGGTGAAAGCAAACTATAGGATGCACCTCATCTGTCAGCTAAGCGTTTGTTATTAATGTTGGCAGACGTACGATGGGCCGCTTTTCATATTTTAGAGGCAGTCTTCATACCATTAAACCGCCACCGTACCGTCTTGAATGTACTTTGCTTTCTATGCCCTCATACCCCACCATTTGTGTCTATCAGTAAATTAGGAATCTCATCAGCCCAGGCGATCGTCTGCTACTATTCTGTCTGATGCAACGAAAAGGAACTGAGATAACGATATAACGTCTCGTAGACGACGAGGTCGATATAAATGGACCATATGCTCGGGTAAAGAAAGAATCGGGAATAAAACACGCTGCGCGTATTCAAAGGAACCATCCCCGCATCCGCCGTAAGCGAGCAAGACATATCATAGGAAACCTAAATATGGTACGCTGCACTTGGATTTGAACCACTATTCTCCACAATACAAGTAAGTGCACTCTCTTATCACTGCGACACTCGCTCGATCTGATTCGAGGTAGTACAGTGGTTAATATCCTGGTCGCGTATCTGGGTGGAGCAGTGTACAAATCTGCATCCAGGTATCCAGATTTATGTTTTCCATGATATTTTAAAATCATTTCAGGTGATGGCTGGGTTGGTTCCTTTCAGCAGGGTATGCCAAATATCTTGTACCATCTTTGCCCAGTAAGACCTTTTGCTTCGTCCAAAGCGGCATCGGCGTATATCGAACGTTTAACACTAACATTCCATCCTCCCTATGCTCTGAGCACATATTTGTGATACTCCTGCGCCTAAGCCTCTCCACCCTGTGGCATATTGCTATTTAAGTTATTCGCTCGGATGGTGTCATTTGTATCGCATACCGGTTAGGTTGATTCTAGGCAATATCATCGCTCGTATGCCGTTGCCAATATGGACGGGAACCTGCATGCTTCCCTGATCTGCACTGTGATCCTTACACCCACTGTTACTATCAGAATTGCCCGACAGCAACCTCAAATTATTGGCTGCGGCAGCTGACCCTTGTAATGGCGATTTTATCACAACTTGATTACCCACAGTTGAAGCATGACACAAGGACCGGTAGAGATCACAGTTGGCACATAACTTCGAAACATTGGTCCGAAATGTATGAGACTTTGAGTGTTTCTGATTAAGTATTGTGATCCGTAGAAATTATAAGGACTTCACTCCCATGCAAAATATACGACGGCGTCGGGTGCGTGTAAGAATATTCTCCTTCTACTAGCAGGAGATCTCTCTTTGTGATCTTGGGCACACTGTTTGCCAGGCTCCTTGAGGACGAAATAGATAAAGTAATATAACATGTTAACCACTCGTCGGCACTTAATGACAGTACGGAGAATCTTGCCAGAGGTTTGTCAGTCGTGCACAGAACGCTGGACGTCACAATGCGTATGGTCATTACGACCATAGCGCCAAATGAGCCTGTTGAAGAAATATCAAAAGCCAGTGTGTTCATAAGCGGGCATTTACGGTGCACTGTGATTGTGTTGTTCATTACAGTATATCCAGGAGACAACATTTGGATGACTTTGCATTTTAATCTCCCCCCTCCCCCCTTCCTTTGTGGTCGCTACTGTCTACGACGATGAAGCCTTTTCATAAGATTCGAGAGGAGTAATATTTACAATAAACGTTTTAATTATCTTTTCTCGCGCAGTTGGCTCCAGTTCTTCATGTCTAGGGGTCTGATTCTTGAAGCTGAAATTTTCACATTTTCGGTTCTCGTGGTCCAGTTGATCTAAATACACTACTGGCCATTAAAATTACTACACCAAGAAGAAATGCAGATGATAAACGGGTATTCATTGGACAAATATACTATACCAGAACCGACAAGTGATTACATTTTCACGCAATTTGGGTGCATAGATCCTGAGAAATCAGTACCCAGAACAACCACCTCTAGCCGTAATAACGGCCTTCATCCGCCTGGGCATTGAGTCAAACAGAGCTTGGATGGCGTGTACAGGTACAGCTGCCCATGCAGCTTCAACACGATACCACAGTTCATCAAGAGTAGTGACTGGCGTATTTTGACGAGCCAGTTGATCGGACACCATTGACCAGACGTTTTCAACCAGTGAGAGATCTGGAGAATGACCTGCCCAGGACAGCAGTCGAACATTTTCTGTATCCAGAAAGGCCCGGACAGGACCTGCAACATGCGGTCGTGCATTATCCTGCTGAAATGTAGGGTTTCGCAGGGATCGAATGAAGGATAGAGTCACGGGTCGTAACACATCTGAAATGTAATGTCCACTGTTCAAAGTGCCGTCAATGCGAACAAGAGGTGACCGAGACGTGTAACCAATGGCACCCCACACCATTACGCCTGGTGATGCGCCAGTTTGGCGGTGACGAATACACGGTTCCAATGTGCGTTCACCACGATGTCGCCAAACACGGATGCGACCATCACGATGCTGTAAACGGAACCTGGATTCATCCGAAAAAACGACAATTTGCCATTAGTGCACCAAGGTTCGTCGTTGAGTACACCATCGCAGGTATCCTGTCTGTGATGCAGCGTCAAGGGTAACCGCAGCCGTCTCCGAACTGATAGTCCATGCTGCTGCAAACCTCGTCGAACTGTTCGTGCAGATGGTTGTTGTCTTGCAAACGTCCCCATCTCTTGACTCAGGGATCGAGATGTGGCTGCACGATCCGTTACAGCCATGCGGATAAGATGCCTGTTATCTCGACTGCTAGTGATACGAGGCTGTTGGGATTCAGCACAGCGTTCCGTATTACCCTCCTGAACCCACCGATTCCATATTCTGCTAACAGTCATTGGATCTCGACCAACGCGAGCAGCAATGTCGCGATAGGATAAACCGCAATCGTGATAGGCTACAATCCGACCTTTATCAAAGTCGGAAACGTGATGGTACGTATTTCTCCTCCTTACACGAGGCATCACAATAACGTTTCACCAGGCAACGCCGGTCGACTGCTGTTTGTGTATAAGAAATCGGTTGGAAACTTTCCTCATGTCAGCACGTTGTAGTTGTCGCGCCAACCTTGGTTAATGCTCTGAAAAGCTAATCATTTGCATATCACAGCATCTTCTTCCTGTCGGTTAAATTTCGCGTCTGTAGCACGTCATCTTCGTGGTATAGGAATTGTAATGGCCAGTAGTGTAAATTTGAAGAATGTCTGTGCAGAATTTTTGTTTTTTCGATGTTTATTTGGATCACATTTTACTACATCACACTGTCTTGAATTTTCACGTTAACAAAGCCGAAATTACATTGTTCGTCCAAACTACAAACATACGTCCGATCACATTAGAGGCATGTTTACTACTACTTCAGTCTGCGGTAATAATATTCCAAACGGTTTACAATTTTTCTTGACAAATAAATTTCGATTAGTTTAGATTATCTATATACACTCCTGGAAATTGAAATAAGAACACCGTGAATTCATTGTCCCAGGAAGGGGAAACTTTATTGACACATTCCTGGGGTCAGATACATCACATGATCACACTGACAGAACCACAGGCACATAGACAAAGGCAACAGAGCATGCACAATGTCGGCACTAGTACAGTGTATATCCACCTTTCGCAGCAATGCAGGCTGCTATTCTCCCATGGAGACGATCGTAGAGATGCTGGATGTAGTCCTGTGGAACGGCTTGCCATGCCATTTCCACCTGGCGCCTCAGTTGGACCAGTGTTCGTGCTGGACGTGCAGACCGCGTGAGACGACGCTTCATCCAGTCCCAAACATGCTCAATGGGGGACAGATCCGGAGATCTTGATGGCCAGGGTAGTTGACTTAACCCTTCTAGAGCACGTTGGGTGGCACAGGATACATGCGGACGTGCATTGTCCTGTTGGAACAGCAAGTTCCCTTGCCGGTCTAGGAATGGTAGAACGATGGGTTCGATGACGGTTTGGATGTACCGTGCACTATTCAGTGTCCCCTCGACGATCACCAGTGGTGTACGGCCAGTGTAGGAGATCGCTCCCCACACCATGATGCCGGGTGTTGGCCCTGTGTGCCTCAGTCGTATGCAGTCCTGATTGTGGCGCTCACCTGCACGGCGCCAAACACGCATACGACCATCATTGGCACCAAGGCAGAAGCGACTCTCATCGCTGAAGACGACACGTCTCCATTCGTCCCTCCATTCACGCCTGTCGCCACACCACTGGAGGCGGGCTGCACGATGTTGGGGCGTGAGCGGAAGACGGCCTAACGGTGTGCGGGACCGTAGCCCAGCTTCATGGAGACTGTTGTGAATGGTCCTCGCCGATACCCCAGGAGCAACAGTGTCCCTAATTTGCTGGGAAGTGGCGGTGCGGTCCCCTACGGCACTGCGTAGGATCCTACGGTCTTGGCGTGCATCCGTGCGTCGCTGCGGTCCGGTCCCAGGTCGACGGGCACGTGCACCTTCCGCCGACCACTGGCGACAACATCGATGTACTGTGGAGACCTCACGCCCCACGTGTTGAGCAATTCGGCGGTACGTCCACCCGGCCTCCCGCATGCCCACTATACGCCTTCGCTCAAAGTCCGTCAACTGCACATACGGTTCACGTCCACGCTGTCGCGGCATGCTACCAGTGTTAAAGACTGCGATGGAGCTCCGTATGCCACGGCAAACTGGCTGACACTGACGGCGGCGGTGCACAAATGTTGCGCAGCTAGCGCCATTCGACGGCCAACACCGCGGTTCCTGGTGTGTCCGCTGTGTCGTGCGTTTGATCATTGCTTGTACAGCCCTCTCGCAGTGTCCGGAGCAAGTATGGTGGGTCTGACACAACGGTGTCAATGTGTTCTTTTTTCCATTTCCAGGAGTGTATATAAAAGAAAGTCGTGTTAGTTACACTATTTATAACTCAAGAACGGCTGAACCGATTTGGCTGAAAATTGGTGGAGTGGTAGCTTAGAACCAGGAGATGGACATAGGATACTTTTTATCCCGTTCGACCGCTATAAAACGTGTTATAACATCTGGCATGGAATAACAAAACGCAAATGTCACCTGAACGTCACTACAAAACGTGGTGTAACAAAAACGCATCTGACATGGAATAACAAAACGCAAATGACAGCTAAACGTCTATGTTTAAGTATCAGTATATATTATTAATTGAAAATTTCATTTTCTCATAATTTCTGTAACTTTTTCTCATCGAAAGACGTACTTATCAACAAAGTATTCCCAAACATCATTACTAACTACAAAAGTAATGAGTAGTTGTGTGAGCGAGCAATTTTAGCGGCTAAGAATAAAGATGTAGATGACCTAAACTACATAATTCAGAATGAGATCCTTGTTAAAATGCATTCGTTCAAATCCATTGATTGTGTAACAAATGAAGATGAAGCCACCAACAACTATCGAATTGAATTTTTAAACTCCTTGGATGTGCCTGGCTTACCACCGCACAATTTACGCCTAAAAGTTGGCTCCTTGGTAATCATGGTTCAAAATGGCTCTCAGCACTATGGGACTCAACTGCTGTGGTCATAAGTCCCCTAGAACTTAGAACTACTTAAACCTAACTAACCTAAGGACAGCACACAACACCCAGCCATCACGAGGCAGAGAAAATCCCTGACCCCGCCGGGAATCGAACCCGGGAACCCGGGCGTGGGAAGCGAGAACGCTACCGCACGACCACGAGATGCGGGCTGGTAATCATGCTTCGAAACATAAACCAACCACAACTGTGCAACGGTACGCATTTGGTGGTAAGTAAATTGATGAACAATGTTATTTACGTGACGATACTCAAAGGAAAATTCGAAGGTGAGGAAGATCTCATTCCGAGGATCCCGATGATACTAGCCGATATGCCGTTTGAGTTTAAAAGACTTCAATTTCCGATCCGTCTTGCATTCGCCATGACCATTAACAAATCACGAGGCCAATCCTTGAAAGTTTGTGGTTTAAATCTGGAATATCCATGTTTTTCACATGGTTAATTATATGTGGCATGTTCACGGGTCGGAATACCATCTGCGTTGTTTGTTCTTGCGCCTCATAATAAACTAAAAAATTTCGTGTATCACAGGGTACTTAAATGAAGAGTGGAAGCTATGCTCCAAAAAACATAAAGAATGAATAATCATTAAAATACTTCCAGAATGAGATTTTCACTCTGCAGCGGAGTGTGCGCTGATATGAAACTTCCTGGCAGATTAAAACTGTGTGCCCGACCGAGACTCGAACTCGGGACCTTTGCCTTTCGCGGGCAAATGCTCTACCACCTTTCAGGAGTGCTAGTTCTGTAAGGTTCGCAGGAGAGCTTCTGTAAAGTTTGGAAGGTAGGAGACGAGGTACTGGCAGAAGTAAAGCTGTGAGTACCGGGCGTGAGTCGTGCTTCGGTAGCTCAGGTGGTGTCAGTTCGGCGCTAGCGGCCGTGCGAAGCGGAGGTCCGTTACTTCCGCCTGTGCGGCGCGTGCGAGTGTTTGTTTACTTGTAGACTTAGTCTGCGCGCGGGCTAGTAACAACGATCATGGCGAACAACTACAGGAAAACTACATTACGGTTCAATTTCTGCAAAGACTACGAACGACCAAAGGCTTTAGCAGTGGAACGATTCATTCGAGAGGACGTCAAGATACCGCCAAACGATATTGTTGGAATTCACCTGTCCATCGTTAGTCCCACGGTGTATGTTAAGATGGTAAATGACGCGGCGTGTGAGAGAATTCTACAGGCGACAAAAGCAGGTCTCCGATTTTGCCATAGTGACGGGAATGTCGGCACGGTAACTGTAGAACATGCTGGTCTGGGTGTACGGGCAATACGTGTGTTTGAGCTGCCATTTGAGCTCCCGGCTGACGAAGTTATCGAGGCTTTTAAGCCATACGGCACGGTACATGGTCACACAGCGGAACGCTGGACACAATTCGCCACGTACCCTGTTCTTAACGGAGTGCGACAGATCACTATTGACCTTCAGAAACATGTACCGTCCTATCTGACAATTGGTGGTTGTCGGGCGGTGGTGATTTACGATGGTCAACCACGTACATGTTCTGGCTGTGGCCAGGAGGGACACCTCAGGTCGAACTGTATGCAACGGCGGATTACGCAACTGCCTTCAGGTGTGCGGGAGCCGTCGCCAGCGATGACAGTACTACCGATCACCTATGCCATGGCCCTCACTGCGTCCGCTGATGACCGAAAGGACACAGCCCCGGTGGAAGATCAAGATGGCACTCTCCGAAACCTTGTATCAGACGTCGGGATGACTGAGGATGCTGCTCCATCGAGCTTACAATCTACGGCGACAACATCAGAAGAGACCGAACTCCCACCACGCACACTGATAGTAAACGAAGCAGTTCCAGCCACTACGGATGCTGTTCCGTCTGGAACGCACTCTGAGACGATAGCATCAGTTTCGACCGAACTCCCGCCGAGTACAACGATGGGTCTCGAAACACTTCCTGTTCCTACGGATGCTTTTCTGTCGGGCAGCCGTGATTCCTTACAATCTGAGGACACGGAAGGAAGATCACGCAAACAACGTTCCCCGAAAAGGAGGAAACGGCGTCGTCGCACGACATCTCCTGGGGATGACTCCCCTTGCCCCGACGACGATGTGCCTGTGGACCAAGACGACACAACAGCCTCTACGAAACAGGATGAGGCAATGGAAACTGTTCGATCAGACCCGCAGCGGTCTGTCACATTGCCGGTACCGGGACGTGGTGATGCTGAAGAGGAAGCACAACCAGTTGGCGCTCCAGACGCAGATGATGTGGCAATGGACACGAATATATCACTGCCTGCAAAGATGTGGTATGACGATATTGAGGAGGCGCCGGACGTCATACAGAGGCAGCCGGCACTCACGAAGACAGCCTAATAATTGCTGAAGGTGAAGGGAGAGGGGCGAGAGAACGTCTTCTAACTCAGCCCCCAGCGCCGACGCAGGGAGATGATTTTGCGCGTAGACAGAGTGGGATTCAACGCCATGCGAACCGTATTGCGACATTAAATATAAATGACGTGCGTTCACCGGCCAAAATACACCTACTGAAGGAAACGATTTGGGCATCTGATGTGGATATTCCTTTGCTGCAGGAAGTCCACATAGCTGCACTCCCATACATCGCAGGCTACCACTCCTATTCGTCACATGGAGATCACAATGGGAGTGGGGTGGCAGTTTACGTGCGAGATGGCTTCCCAGTGGAAAACGTGTGTTACCTTCCGTCGGCCAGGGGAATGGCTTTCACGACGTTTGGGACACGCATCATCAATCTTTATGCACCGTCGGGAAACAATCGGCGGCGGGAAAGGGCACGATTTTATGCAGAAGACATTGCCCCACTTTTCCATGGACGTCATGAATGTGTAATAATTGGTGGAGATTTCAACTGTGTTCTCAGCCAGAAAGACCAGTGGCCGCAAGCAAACATCGGCCAGGAGTTGCGAATCGTTGTCAACGACCTTGTACTTAGTGACACGTGGGAATTACGACATGGAGATGCACCGGGATACACCTATGTGACCAGTCATTCGGCGAGCAGGTTAGATCGCATTTATATCTCGCGGGCTCATGCAAATGATGTCCAGGACGCGGAACGCTGGCCATTGGCATTTTCAGATCACAGCGCTTACATCTGTACGGTGCTTCTTCCCCGTAGAGAGGTGTGGAACAGTAAGGCCCCGTGGAAATTAAACATTCAACATCTACATGATCCTGAATGCCGTCACCGGATCCTTGAGACATGGACGATGTGCGAGCGAAGGGTTGGAAGGTATGCGACGAAGCTTGATTGGTGGCTGACTTGTGCTAAACCGGTGCTTCGCCGTACGTTCATCTCATATAGCAGGGAGATGGCAGAATGGCGCCGCCGTACGACCGACTTTTATTTTGCAGCACTGCGCGACCTGGACGATGGTCCACCGGGACAGGACGTCTGGATCGAACGCAAAAGGATAAAAGCTAAACTAGTGGCTTTAGCTCGGAAACATCTTCAGGGAACCATAGTGCGCGCCAGATGTCACGATACGATAATGCACGAGATTCCTTCCATGCACCACGTCGTGAATGAACGAAAACACCGACGACGCGTTTTGGTACAGGAATTAATTACCCGCGAAGACCGACGAGTGACGCATCAAGCGGACATTGTCTCTGCATTCGTCGATCATTACCAACACATCTATCGGGAAGAAGCAGCCCCTGTCGATGACCTCGAACGTATAGCCACGTACGTCTCCCGTACACTGACGGTGGAAGCCGCGGGAACCTTACTGGAAGCCATTAGCTGTGAGGAAGTACATGATGCGATCGCAAACGGTGCGTTGAATCGGTCCCCAGGCATTGATGGACTTCCTGCTGAATTTTGTCGAGAATTTCGCAACGAAATGGCACAGCGATGGACGGAAATGTACAGCGAGATGTTAAATTCCGATGCGCCTATTCCACCGGCTTTTATGGAAGGCCTCTTGGTGCCAGTACATAAACCGAAGCCAGGATTTACGGTCACACATTATCGCCCCATCACCCTGCTTAATGCCGACTATAAGATCTTTGCACGGTTGCTAGCGTCCCGATGTCGTATGTTAATTCGTAGCGTTCTCTCTCCAGAACAGACGACACCGGGTGGATCGGTGAATGTGCAAACAGCTACTGCCGAATGCCGTGATGTGATAGCGCTAGCGGAGGAGTGCCGGCTTAAAGCGGTGATGGTGGCGGTTGATTTTGACAGTGCTTTTGATAAGGTGCGCCAGAACTATCTGTACGCTGTACTGGAACAAATGGGATTTCCAGACCGTTTTACTGGTCTCATTAGAAGAATTTATGGGGGCGCACAATCCTTGGTACAGGTTAATGGGCGTATAGCAGGGCCCATTCAAATTCGACGATCCATTCGCCAGGGCTGCCCTCTTTCGATGCTGCTGTTCGCGATAGCGTTGGAACCATTAATTGGGAGGCTAACAAATTCTCTTTCTGGGATGGAACTGCGGGGCTACACCTTCAAATGTCGTGCCTATGCGGACGACCTCCTGCTGCTCGTTCGTTCTGAGGAAGAGGTGAAGACGGTCCTTGAACTGTTGTTGGACCACAGTGTGACGGCGGGTAGTGCAGTGAACATGAAAAAATCGGCAGCAATGCCGGTTGGAAGGGGCCTTACGCCGGAAGAAATCAGTCCGTTTCCTTATGTGCAACGATTCCGCTATCTCGGCATAGACTTTACCTCATCTGTAAAACATACTGCGGCAGTTAACTACCGACGTATTTTACAGACAACACGTACCATGGTCCGACAACATCTCCTACGGCGCCTTGATCTTTTGCAGCGAGTCGAATATCTGAACACTTATGTGGTTTCTCGAATGGTGCATATTTCGCAGATCCTGCCCCTACCACTCACTCTCGGACGTCGACTTCAATCAGCACTAGGCTATTTTGTGATGATTGGATCCCCCCACAAGGTGCGATACGCAACGCTCACGCTCCCTACGGACAAGGGGGGACTCGGACTTACGAATGTTCACTGCCGAGCGACGGCGCTCCTTCTAGCCACGATGTACAAGCAATGGCGTAGCGGGCGTGATTCCCTTACATCCCGCCTACTGGATCTCCTGGTTCCAGCGTCCCTCGCACCTCCGGTGGCGGTGGGCAACATTACGTCACATTTTGCGCATGTATCAACATTTATCGTGGAACTTAGTTATAAGTCGTAATGTCATTGAACTCAAACACCCCAAGTTGCATTGGCCGAAGATTTGGAGACATCTGCACCAAAAATTCCTTCCTACCTTCGTTCGGGCACTGTGGTTCTCTGTCACCTGTGGCAAGTTCAACACCAACCAACGACTCCATGCAATTGGACTAGTGGACACTCCACTATGCCCGAAATGTCGCCAAGTGGATGACGACCATCACCGCTTAACTTGTATCGCGGTGGAGGAGGTATGGCTCCTAGGAAGACAGATGGTGGCTTGCTACCTCCGTGTGACCCCGCAACATATTACACCTGCTTCCTTCTTACATCCGGAGAGTGACTACTTTCCGGCGACTAAATCACACTCGATCATCTGGGTCAAAGTTTGGACGATCGCGTACCTCTATGGGGATGCTGCCAAGTCGCGACTCGACTTTTGGTATTTCTTGCAGGAAGCCCACAATGAAGTTCATAGATGGTCTCACTATCGGACAACCTTTGCCAATTATCTTCAGGCAGTCTTCCTCGACCCCCCACGTAGTTGGGAGGTGCCGGGTGCAGTCGCTGTGCACATTTGACAGCTGAAATGAACCTCACGTTTCTCTCACCGCTCCATATATAATGCACAAACTATACCATGAAATGCTCTACATGTTCCTTTTAACAGAGTGATCTTTATGAAAAATAAATAAATAAATACATAAAAATAACATCCCTGTATTCCTGTTCCTTTACATTTGTGATTTGTTTTACAATGATTTTTTTTTTTTTTGTTTTGTTTTTGCAGAGGATGCATTTCATTTAGTGTTTGTAAAAAAAAAATAATTTCTTATATATATATATATATATATATATATATATATATATAAGAAATTATTATATATATATATATATATATATATATATATATATATATATATATATATATGAAAAAAAAAGAAAAAAGAAAAAAAAAAAAAGGTGGTAGAGCACTTGCCCGCGAAAGGCAAAGGTCCCGAGTTCGAGTCTCGGTCGGGCACACAGTTTTAATCTGCCAGGAAGTTTCATTAAAATACTTAATTTTCTATTTGTATTTCCTAATAAAAAATTGAACTTAACATCCAAAATCTGATTATTTATTGGCTTTAAGACAGAATAGAGTTCGCTGGGTCAGCTAGTTATTTTGTAAATGAATCCAGAAATAGCCGGCCGAAGTGGCCATGCGGTTAAAGGCGCTGCAGTCTGGAACCACAAGACCGCTACGGTCGCAGGTTCGAATCCTGCCTCGGGCATGGATGTTTGTGATGTCCTTAGGTTAGTTAGGTTTAACTAGTTCTAAGTTCTAGGGGACTAATGACCTCAGCAGTTGAGTCCCATAGTGCTCAGAGCCATTTGAGCCAATCCAGAAATAAACATAATAAACAGTACTAGATTGCGTAAGTAATAACAGTAATTTAAGGAGTGCCAAATATTTTGTAAATGCAAATATTTCTAAAAAACAAAAACAATTTTAACTATACATTCAGAGCTAGTACATAATGGTGGTAACAACGAAAACAAAGTAATTACTTTTCATAAAATTTAGCTTGAAATACAAAACATCGTATACAAAATCGTGGGAATTTTATTCAGAAAAACAGCCGAGACAACAATGACCAGTACAAAATTCGAAAACTGTTTCTGGTACCGACTACTTCTGTCGAGGAAAAGTAATTCTAAAGGAAGACGTCCCTTTAGAACATGAAGAAGAACCACCAGGAAACTGGAAAAAGGACGAAGTGTGGCAAGTGTAGCCCAGAAAGTTGGTGTTCACAGCATTGTTTCACGTGGGCGGGAAGCGCTTCGAGCCCCAGGCACTGCTGCCCAAAGGAGAGGTAGTGGTCGATCGCGGTTAACTACAGCAGCATATGACCGCTACGTTGCGCGACAGACAAGAAGAGCCCCACGTCAAAGAGTGGTTGTAATAGCAACCATATTTACCACAATGGCACGCCGACTGCATTGCCTGACGACCAACACGTTATGTTCCATTGACATCTGCAGATCGTTGGCACCCTTTGCTATGGTGCCAATAGCGTAGGGGCTCGCTCAAAGAGGAATGAGGTAACGCCCTCTTCTGAGATGAGACCAGATTCGGTCTGAGTAGTGCTTCTGGAGTTACCCTCATATGGTGAGAGATGGGAACACGTAATGCACATAGGAACATTGTCGAACATGGTCGTTTTGGTGGGCCAGGTGGTGTGGTGTAGGGAAGCATAATGTTGCATGGGCGTCCTCACATCCAAATTTTTGAGCACAGTACACTCACCTATACACGTTAATGTGACACTGTACCACTTCCCCATGTGCGTCTTTTCTGGATCCATTCTACCCTGGCTTCATTTTCATGAAAGGCAATATGGACCACATCGAACAGCGGAAGCGGAGGTGCTCTTGGAACGACAGGATATACAGCGAATGTACTCGCCTCCCCTTTCTGCCGACTTGAGCAAGTGTAGGGTGTATTGGCGAGACGTATTACAGCACGTCCACATGAACCAAGGACAGTCCAGTAGTTGTCAACTGCTCTGGTGGAGGAATTAAACATCTACAACAAGAACTGCTTGCCAACCTTGTGGTCCGTGGTGATCGCATACCCCGTTAAGAACTGTTGTTGTTGTTGTGGTCATCAGTCCTGAGACTGGTTTGATGCAGCTCTCCATGCTACTCTATCCTGTGCAAGCTTTTTCATCTCCCAGTACCTACTGCAACCTACATCCTTCTGAATCTGCTTCGTGTATTCATCTCTTGGTCTCCCTCTACGATTTTTACCCTCCACGCTGCCCTCCAATACTAAATTGGTGATCCCTTGATGCCTCAGAACATGTCCTACCAACCGATCCCTTCTTCTGGTCAAGTTGTGCCACAAACTTCTCTTCTCCCCAATCCTATTCAATACTTCCTCATTAGTTATGTGATCTAAGAACTATGTCCCGCGTTTTTTAACGTCCTGTAATAGTTTTCTGTGAATAAAAGTGTCATTTCTGTGCGTCTCATTGTGTACGTATTTTAGTTACCTTCTGTACTATACTGTAATAGCTCCTTCTACGTATGGTCCAAGTTTCATGGATTTACACTGTGAGATCAAAAGTATCAGGACACCCCCAAAAACATATGTTTTCATATTAGGTACATTCTGCTGCCACCTGACGCCAGGTACTCCATATCAGAGACCACAGTAGTCATTAGACATCTTGAGAGAGCAGAATGGGGCGCTCCGCGGAACTCAGGTACTACTAACGTGGTGTCATACGTCTGTACGCGAGATTTCCATACTCTGTGGGATTTGGCGAAGTACTTTTAATCGTTGTTTTTTTTATCCTTACTAAGTGTGAGGATGCTGATGATTTTATAAACATATAAATATTTTTTAAAAACACAATCCGGCCCAAATTGCTATTACTGCAGGACAACCATGCTGCCTGAGTAATACGAAATCGCTGGAAGTAGATTAAGCAAAATTTTTGCGGATACAATATGGTTTGTAATTTTTTTAATAATATACACTCCTGGAAATGGAAAAAAGAACACATTGACACCGGTGTGTCAGACCAACCATACTTGCTCCGGACACTGCGAGAGGGCTGTACAAGCAATGATCACACGCACGGCACAGCGGACACACCAGGAACCGCGGTGTTGGCCGTCGAATGGCGCTAGCTGCGCAGCATTTGTGCACCGCCGCCGTCAGTGTCAGCCAGTTTGCCGTGGCATACGGAGCTCCATCGCAGTCTATAACACTGGTAGCATGCCGCGACAGCGTGGACGTGAACCGTATGTGCAGTTGACGGACTTTGAGCGAGGGCGTATAGTGGGCATGCGGGAGGCCGGGTGGACGTACCGCCGAATTGCTCAACACGTGGGGCGTGAGGTCTCCACAGTACATCGATGTTGTCGCCAGTGGTCGGCGGAAGGTGCACGTGCCCGTCGACCTGGGGCCGGACCGCAGCGACGCACGGATGCACGCCAAGACCGTAGGATCCTACGCAGTGCCGTAGGGGACCGCACCGCCACTTCCCAGCAAATTAGGGACACTGTTGCTCCTGGGGTATCGGCGAGGACCATTCGCAACCGTCTCCATGAAGCTGGGCTACGATCCCGCACCCCGTTAGGCCGTCTTCCGCTCACGCCCCAACATCGTGCAGCCCGCCTCCAGTGGTGTCGCGACAGGCGTGAATGGAGGGACGAATGGAGACGTGTCGTCTTCAGCGATGAGAGTCGCTTCTGCCTTGGTGCCAATGATGGTCGTATGCGTGTTTGGCGCCGTGCAGGTGAGCGCCACAATCAGGACTGCATACGACCGAGGCACACAGGGCCAACACCCGGCATCATGGTGTGGGGAGCGATCTCCTGCACTGGCCGTACACCACTGGTGATCGTCGAGGGGACACTGAATAGTGCACGGCACATCCAAACCGTCATCGAACCCATCGTTCTACCATTCCTAGACCGGCAAGGGAACTTGCTGTTCCAACAGGACAATGCACGTCCGCATGTATCCCGTGCCACCCAACGTGCTCTAGAAGGTGTAAGTCAACTACCCTGGCCAGCAAGATCTCCGGATCTGTCCCCCATTGAGCATGTTTGGGACTGGATGAAGCGTCGTCTCACGCGGTCTGCACGTCCAGCACGAACGCTGGTCCAACTGAGGCGCCAGGTGGAAATGGCATGGCAAGCCGTTCCACAGGACTACATCCAGCATCTCTACGATCGTCTCCATGGGAGAATAGCAGCCTGCATTGCTGCGAAAGGTGGATATACACTGTACTAGTGCCGACATTGTGCATGCTCTGTTGCCTGTGTCTATGTGCCTGTGGTTCTGTCAGTGTGATCATGTGATGTATCTGACCCCAGGAATGTGTCAATAAAGTTTCCCCTTCCTGGGACAATGAATTCACGGTGTTCTTATTTCAATTTCCAGGAGTGTAGTTAGCAACTTAAGTTAACATTGTGATATAACACTCCTCTACTTCATTACTGAAATACTATACACTGAATGCATGAAAACAAATTCATTTTCGGAATAAATAAAAAGGTATGCATTCCAATAACTACTCCGACCATACTTTCCCTGACGAAGGCACAATACAATTATTCATCATCGTTTCTTATGACCAAAGAAGCTCCAACACATTCACCTTTCATCCTGTACCGCATTCTACCTAAATATCCATAACCGCTATTCTATCCGTTACTTAGAGAACGGCAGGAATCAACACTAAAGTACGGGAGGACTGTAGCACGCAAAAAGGTCATGTGTCGTAGCACCGTTCTAACAGATGAGACTGGGTATTCTGTAATGGTCGAAGACTGTCAAATCACACAGCTGATTGATACACGTATAAATGCTAATGGAAGGCGATTTGAATATTTTAAATAATAGAGTTTCATGCAGTATTTCTACGTTCTGATCCCCTGTCTTTCCAATGATTAACGTACGATGACGAATAGTAAAAAAAATTTCTAATATGCCAAAGAAACTTATCTGCAACCATGTAAATACGGTGTGTTATGTTGGTATGGTGCAGCTCTCCGTTATAAACCCTTCTGTGCAAGCTTCTTCATAACTACTGCAACCTACATTCATTTGAGCTCGCTTCTATACTCAAACCCTTGTCTCCCTCTACAGCTTTTACTTCCCAAAGTTCGTTCCGTTAGCAGACTGACATTTTCATTGATAGCTTAGGATGTGAGCTACCAACTGATCCCTTCTTTTAGTTGAGTTATGCCTTAAATGTCTAGCGTGAACATGGTGGATGTTTAAAAATTCGGACTTGGAACCTCTCAATTTTCCGTTAGTCAAAGCATTTCTGTAGGCTGGTGTGTTTTCACGAATGTTTTGAAACCCAGACATCTTCTCGCGCATTTCTTCATCTGCACCGATGAAAAAAACACTGCACTTAGGAGTTGTGCGACATAAACGAAAGTTTGTAGGCCTGTTTCTATATCTGAAAGATAATGCCAGTTCATAGAAACTTACCACAGCTCCTCGACATCGTATGTGGTTGATATTGGCTACTGCTGGCAAGTTGCAAATACCGATGTTGAAACTACGATGTTCGTTTCTCGTTTGCATCCCAGAATTGTGGCCATAAGCTCTTCGGCCGACAAAATCTAAAACAGCTTCGCCTTTTTCGCTGTAGGGCGATTTATTTCTATCTACTTCTTTGATTACGGGTTCGTTTACAACATGAAATGTCAGAACTACGTCTGATCCACAGTAACAGATAATCCCACAAAATACGGTGTAAGTTATGTTCCTAGGGTATCTCCTTCCATTCCATTTGCAAACGAGTCCATAAAGAATTGATTGAGGATCGTTACGGAAAAGTGGTATTTTAGATATGTTCGATGGAAAACATGTCAGGCGACCCTGAAGCCTAGGAGGGCAGTAGCAAGCTCAGACGTCGTTCTTCGAAAGATATGGGAAGTAATTGGTGCCGAGTCTAGCCAGCGCAGCGCATGATAAAGTAGAATATAGCATTTGGTATACTGAAAACTAACCAGGCACAAAGACAAAGAGAAAATTCAGAACATAAACTACACCACTGGACATTAAAATTGCTACACCACGAATATTACGTGCTACAGACGCGAAATTTAACCGAGAGGAAGAAGATGTTGTGATATGCAAATGATTAGCTTTTCAGAGCATTCACACAATGTTGGCGCCGGTGGCGACACCTACAACATGCTGACAGGAGGAAAGCTTCAACCGATTTCTCATACACAAACAGCTGTTCACCGGCGTTGCCTCGTGAAACGTTGTTGTGATGCCTCGTGTGAGGAGGAGAAATGCGTACCATCACGTTTCCGACTTTGATAAAGGTCGGATTGTAGCCTATCGTGATTGCGATTTATCGTATCGCGACATCAGCTGCTCGTGTTGGTCGAGGTGCAATGGCTGTTAGCAGATTATGGAATCGGTGGTTTCAGAAGGGTAATACGGAACGCCGTGCTGGATCCCAACGGCATCGTATCACTAGCAGTCGAGATGACAGGCATCTTATCCGCATGACTGTAACGTATCGTGCAGCAACGTCTCGATCCCTGAGTCAACAGATGGGGACGTTAGCAAGACAACAACCATCTGCACGACCAGTTCAACGACGTTAGCAGCAGCAAGGGCTATCAGCTCGGAGACCATGGCTGCGGTTATCCTTGACGCTGCTTCACAGACAGGAGCGCCTGCAATGGTGTACTCAACGACGAACTTGGGTGCAAGAATGGCAAAACGTCATTTTTTCGGGTGAATACAGGTTCTGTTTACAGCATCATGATGGTCGCATCTTTGTTTGGCGACATCGCGGTGAACGCACATTGGAAGCGTGTATTCGTCATCGCCATACTGGCATATCACCCGGCGTGATGGTATGCGGTGCCACTGGTTACACGTCTCGGTCACCTCTTGTTCGCATTGACGGCACTTTGAACAGTCGACGTTACATTTTAGGTGTGTTACGACCCGTGGCCCTACCCTTCATTCGATCCCTGCGAAACCCTACATTTCAGCAGGATAATGCACGACCGCATGTTGCAGGTCCTGTCCGGGCCTTTCTGGATACAGAAAATGTTCGACTGCTGCCTTGGGCAGCACATTCTCCAGATCTCTCACCAATTGAAAATGTCTGGTCAACGGTGGCCGAACAACTGGCTCGTCACAATACGCCAGTCACTACTCTTGATGAACAGTGGTATCGTGTTAAGCTGCATGGGCAACTGTACCTGTACACGCCATCCAAGCTCTGTTTGACTCAATGCCCAGGCGTATCAAGGCCGTTATTACGGCCAGAGGTGGTTGTTCTGGGTACTGATTTCTCAGGATCCATGCACCCAAATTGCATGAAAATGTAATCACATGTTAGTTCTAGTGTAACATATTTGTCCAATGAATACCCGTTTATCGTCTGCATTTCTTCTTGGTGTAGCAATTTTTATGGCCAATAGTGTAAATCACAAGAGCGACCGAAGGGCATACAATTTGCTAAGAAGGCTACAAGACACTATATGTCTTACCATACAGCACTACTATTGAAATATTGAAGTTTATGCTTTTCCTCGAATTCGATTTTTTATTTCTTTCATATGCATGATTGTGGAATCACCACTAACTAAAGACGAGAAATGCATTTGTAGTAATTGAAATATTATCAAAGACGTTTAGAAACAATGTAGTTAAATTTTTTCAGTACACTTACTGGCAAAATCAGGGTTCTTGCTTTGTGTACAGGGTGTAACAAAAGAGCATGCGCAAAATTTTAAGAAACACTTCTCACACTGAGAGGAAGAAAATATGTTACTTGGAGACGGGTCCAGAAAGGCATTAATTTCATGTTAGAGGTAATTTTCCACTTTTTTCAACACATTAATCATCCACTTTGAAATGAAGCCTGATTCGCAGGCAGCACATTTTCACTAACATGGTGTTGGCACATTGTTGAATGAACCATTAGCAGAAGTTTATATGTGAAGGAAAATCAGCCGCTTACAGTGCCTGCCTACGCTGTACACGGTAGAGATACAGCAGATTCTCATGAAGCACTCTCTAGAAAGTCATCTGGTCAACATTACGCGTTGCAGCTTATTGTCTTACACTGACTCTAAGGTTGTCGTCGAAGGCACGAAGAAGCTCCCCTCCAGCTGAAGTATTCTTGTCCTTCTACTCCTCTCCCAGTCGTGGGTAGTTTGTTTCAATGTCCCATGCTTCCATAGACGACGATCAGTTGCTTCAAACGTCTTTCCGTCGGGCACCGTCGTTTAGTAAAACTCTCCCGATACACACGTTGAGCGCCACTGCCCAGCATCTGCTAATCCGTACAGTAAGTGTGTATATGCCGATTCCGCATTTGAGTATAATTAAATTGCACTGTACCGGAGACAACTTCATGATGAACACTAAACAGTTGATGCAGCGTGCTTGATGCTAGTAGAGCAATGAAGTGAGTCACATCACATCATTAGGTTCGTTCAATTGGAGGAACAGACTTTGGCTCAAAATGGTTCAAATGGCTCTGAGCACTATGGGACTTAACAGCTGAGGTCATCAGTCTCCTAGAACTTAGAACTACTTAAACCTAACTAACCTAAGGACAACACACATATCCATGGCCGAGGCAGGATTCGAACCTGCGACCGTAGCGGTCGCGCAGTTCTAGACTGAAGCGCCTAGAACCACGCGGCCACAACGGCCGGCTCACAGACTTTGGCGGTGAACACAAGAACTACAACTTACTGCACGTTCAAGCCAAATCTAACGAATTGAGTATTTCAAATATTTCATTTAAGAAAATATTTTATTTAACGATGGTTCGTTCTGCTTCTGTGTGTTTTCCATGATTAATGAGATTGTGAAGAGATGTAGAAAATGATCTCTAACATGGAAATTAAGCATTTGCGGATCATGTCCATATAACACATTTTCTCCTCTGTATGTGAGTAATGGTTAATGATATCTTTGCAGTAGGTTTTTGTTACACCCTATAAAGTCACTGAAATTGTCTGAGTGGCTAAAATGAGTTCTTTGGAATGTGAGAGTTCTCTGACAGCAGTGGACCGTAAGGGACGTATTGCACTGTAGCTGGGAATCAGGAGGGACACAAGTGTGTGTAGTTCTGGCCAAGAGAATACATGGTGTATAAAAACATGAGTCAAAAACTTCAGGGATTTCTTCTTGGCATCAAAGTATAACAAAAAGTTCCATTGAACTTGGATCCAAAAAATCTTCGTTTCGGATGTATGAAAGAATTTATTTTTCGTGGCATAGAAATAACACACTGATCAAACGCTTTTACACTTACCAAAACTGATCCAAGTGACCTCCTGTTGTTTCCTTGCATCCCCCGAGCCTGTATCCATACCTTGCCGCACGTTGTAGAAACCTCCTGGTGTGTTCCGTATATGGCTAAATCCGTTTTGGGTATGCTCCCATATATTTTAGTTGTCGATGAGGGAAAATATACATTACATTCAAAACTGACGATCGGACAGGTCATGAAATGGATCCTTCTCTATTAATCCACCTGTTATGAAACTGGCTATCGAGATCTTGACAAACTGTTCGTGTAAAGTGAGATGGATCACCACCGTGCATTAACCACTTTCGTTGGATGACGTCCAGATACATACTATGAGATAAAAGTATCTTGACACCCCCACAAACATACGTTTTTCATATTAGGTGCATTGTGCTGCAGTCTACTGCCAAGTACTCCATATCAGTAACCTCAGTAGTCATTAGACATCGTGAGAGAACAGGATTTAGAACGTGGTCAGGTGATTGGGCGTCACTTGTGTCACACGTCTGTACGCAAGATTTCCACACTCCTAAACATCCCTTGGTCCACTGTTCCCAATGTGGTAGTGAACTGGAACCGTCCAAACTGCATCAGGTTCCACTGCAAGTACTATGACAGTCAGGCGGGAGGTGAGAAAACTTGGGTTTCATGATTGAGTGGCTGCTCATAAGCCACACATCACCACGGTAAATGCCAAACGACGCCTCGCTTGTTGTAAGGAGCGTAAACATTGGACCATTGAACAGTGGAAAAACGTTGAGTGGAGTGACGAATCACGGTATACAATGTGGCGATCCGATGGCAGGGTGTGGGTATGGCGATTGCTCGGTGAACGTCATCTGTCAGCGTGTGTAGTGCCAATAATAAAATTCGGATGCGGTGACGTTATAGTGTCGTCGTGTTTTTCATGGAGGGGGGCTTGCACCCCTTGTTGTTTTACGTGGCACCATCACAGCACAGGCCTATACTGATGTTTTGAGCACCTTCTTGCTTCCCACTGTTGAAGAGCAATTCGGGGATGGCGATTGCATCTTTCAACACGATCGAGCTCCTGTTCATAATGCACGGCCTGACGCGGAGTGGTTACACGACAATAACATCCCTGTAATGTAGTAGCCTGCAAAGAGTCCTGACCTGAATCCTACAGAACACCTTTGGGATGTTTCGGTACGCCGACTTCGTGCCAGTCCTCACCGACCGACATCGATACCTCTCCTCAGTGCAGAACTCCGTGAAGAATGGGGTGCCATTCTACAAGAAACCTTCCAGCACCCGAGTGCACGTATGCCTGCGAGGGAGGCTAAGGGTGGGCCAACACCATACTGAATTCCAGCATTACCGATAGAGGGCGCCAAGAACTCTTAAGTCATTTTCAGCCAGGTGCCCGGGTACTTTTGATCACATAGAGTACATCATCAAGTAAATGACGCCGCTTATTTTTGAGAAATTGTAGATATTTTTGTCCAGTAAGGCGTCATAGAAAGAAGTAGGGGCCAATGAAATGACCATTAATGATTTCACTCCACACGTTGAGGCTGAAACTCCTTTGATGCCCATCTATATCTACATTCCGCACGCTACCATACGGTGTGTGGCGAAGGGTACTTTGTGTATGTGTGTCATTACTCTGTTTCCTGTTGCAGTCACGAATTTTTTGCGGTAGGTCTATTCTCTCTCCACTGCAGTACGTAGCACTTCCTACAGACCATCTGTGTTTATATCACTATTGCTTTAGAAACACGTCCTGTGATGACTGTCGAGCTGCTAATTTTAACGTACCAACACCAAGCACAGTGAGCTTTGATGCACTACGCTGCGGCTGTCGACGACAGAAATGCCCAGATAGAACGCGTCATACATAGCCACAACTGCCCCTTGATATTTATGTTAGTTTGCCGCACAGCTTCCCCCCCTGTATTTGAACGAGCTTTACCTTCAAACCTCACCATATTCTCAATTTCCACTATAGCACTGAGGCCATTGTCAGCGTCTATCCCGACACTAACACACATGAATCCATTTGTGGTTAAATGATACGCAATGGTGAACAGTAACATGGATTCGACAGCTCGACACTAAATAGTCACTGTCTACCAATCCTGTGAGCGCACATCTTTTCTTGTTACGTGACTGGCCTGTGCAGCAAAA